>NW_026962577.1:0-37632 GCF_032445375.1 Bacillus rossius redtenbacheri | reverse complement strand
GCCTGTCTAATTAACCGCCTAATTAACTGCCTAATTGCCTGCTTAATTATCTGCCTAAATGCCTGCCTAATTAACTGCCTAATTGCCTGCCTAATTAACTGCCTAATTATATGCTTAATTGCCTGCCTAATTAACTGCCTAATTAACTGACCAATTGCCTGCCTAATTGCCTGCCTAATTAACTACCTAATTAACCTCACACTTGCCTGCCTAATTAACTGCCTAATTAAATGCCTAATTGCCTGTCTAATTAAACGCCTAATTAACTGCCTAAGTGCCTGCTTAATTATCTGCCTAATTGCCTGCCTAATTAACTGCCTAATTGACTGCCTAATTGCCAGCCTAATTAACTGCCTGATTGCCTGCTTAATTATCTGCCTAATTGCCTGCAAATTAACTGCCTAATTGCCTGCCTAATTGCCTGCCTGCCTAATTAACTGCTTAATTGCCTGCTTATTTGCCTGCTTGCCTAATTGCCTGCTTGCCTAATTGCTTTCCTAATAACTGCATAATTGCCTGCTAAATTACCTGCCTAATTGCCTGCCTAATTGCTTCCCTAATAAACTGCCTTATTGCCTGCCTTACTGCCTGCCTTATTGCCTGCTTAATTGCCTGCCTAATTGCCAGCCTAATTTACTTCCTAATTGCCTGCCAAATTGCCTGCCTAATTAACTGCCTAATTGACTGCCTAATTGCCTGCCTAATTAACTACCTAATTAACTGCACACTTGCCTGCCTAATTAACTGCCTAATTAAATGCCTAATTGCCTGTCTAATTAAACGCCTAATTAACTGCCTAATTGCCTGCTTAATTATCTGCCTAATTGCCTGCCTAATTAACTGCCTAATTGACTGCTTAATTGCCAGCCTAATTGCCTGCCTAATTATCTGCCTAATTGCCTGCCTAATTAACTGCCTTATTAACTGCCTAATTGCCTGCCTAATTAACTGCCTAAGTGCCTGCCTAATTGCCTGCCTGATTAACTGCCTGATTGCCTTCTCATATATCTGCCTAATTGCCTGCCTAATTAACTGCCTATTTGCCTGCCTAAATGCCTGCCTAATTGCCTGCCTAATTATCTGCTTAATTGCCTGCCTAATAAACTGCCTAATTAACTGCCCAATTGCTTGCTTAATTAACTGCCTAATTAACTGCCCAAATGCCTGCCTAATTAACTGCCTAGTTAACTGCCTAAGTGCCTGCCTAATTGCCTGCTTAATACCCTGCCTAATTAACTGCCTAATTGCCTGTCTAATTATCTGCCTTATTGCCTGCCCAATTACCTGCCTAATTAACTGCCCAATTGCCTGCCTAATTAACCGCCTTATTAACCGTCTAATTGCCGGCCTAATATACTGCATAATTAACTGACAAATTGCCTGCCTAATTGACCGCCTAATTAACTGCCTAATTGCCTGCTTAATTATCTGCCTAATTGCCTGCCTTATTATCTGCTTAATTGCGTGCCTAATTAAATGCCTAATTATCTGCTCAATTGCCTGCCTAATTACTGCTTAATTGCCTGCCTAATTAACTGCTTAATTAAATGCCTAACTACCTGTCTAATTAACTGCCTAATTAACTGCCCAATTGCCTGCCTAATTTACTGCCTAATTAACTGCCTAATTGCCTGCCTAATTGACCGACTAATAAACTGCCTAATTGCCTGCCTAATTATCTGCTTAATTGCCTGCCTAATTAAATGCCTAATTATCTGCTTAATTGCCTGCCTAATTAACTGCACATTTGCCTGCCAAATTAACTGCTTAATTAAATGCCTAATTACCTGTCTAATTAACTGCCTAATTAACTGCCTAATTGCCTGCCTAATTAACTGCCTAATTAACTGCCTAATTGCCTGCCTAATTGACCGCCTAATTAACTGCCTAATTGCCTGCTTAATTATCTGCCTAATTGCCTGCCTAATTATCTGCTTAATTGCCTGCCTAATTAAATGCCTAATTATTTCCTAATTGCCTGCCTAATTATCTGCCCAATTGCCTGCCTAATTAACTGCCTAATTAACTGCCAAATGCCTGCCTAATTGACCGCCTAATTAACTGCCTAATTGCCTGCTTAATTATCTGCCTAATTGACTGCCAAATTATCTGCTTAATTGCCCGCCTAATTAACTGCCTAATTGCCTGCTTAATTGCCTGCCTAATTAACTGCACATTTGCCTGCCAAATTAACTGCTTAATTAAATGCCTAATTACCTGTCTAATTAACTGCCTAATTAACTGCCTAATTGCCTGCCTAATTAACTGCCTAATTAACTGCCTAATTGCCTGCCTAATTGACCGCCTAATTAACTGCCTAATTGCCTGCTTAATTATCTGCCTAATTGCCTGCCTAATTATCTGCTTAATTGCCTGCCTAATTAAATGCCTAATTATTTCCTAATTGCCTGCCTAATTATCTGCCCAATTGCCTGCCTAATTTACTTCCTAATTGCCTGGCTAATTGCCTGCCTAATTAACTGCCTAATTGCCTGCCTTATTATGTGCCTAATTGCCTGCCTAATTAACTGCCTAAGTGCCTGCCTAATTGCCTGCCTAATTAACTGCCTGATTGCCTGCTTAATTATCTGCCTAATTGCCTGCAAATTAACTGCCTAATTGCCTGCCTAATTGCCTGCCTAATTAACTACCTAATAAACTGCACACTTGCCTGCCTAATTAACGGCCTAATTAAATGTCTAATTGCCTGTCTAATTAACTACCTAATTAACTGCACAATTGCCTACCTAATTAACTCCCTAATTAAATGCCTAATTGCCTTCCTAATTAACTGCCTAATTGCCTGCCTAAGTGACCGCCTAATTGCCTGCTTAATTATCTGCCTAATTGACTGCCTAATTATCTGCTTAATTGCCTGCCTAATTAACTGCCTAATTATCTGCCTAACTGACCGCCTAAATAACTGCCTAATAGCCTGCCTAATAACCTGCCAAATTGCCTGCCTGCCTAATTAACTGCTTAATTGCCTGCTTATTTGCCTGCTTGCCTAATAGCCTGCTTGCCTAATTCCTTGCCTAATAACTGCATAATTGTTGCTTAATTACCTGCCTAATTGCCTGTATAATTGCTTGACTAATAAACTGCCTTATTGCCTGCCTAATTGCCTGCTTAATTGCCTGCCTAATTGCCAGCTTAATTTACTTCCTAATTGCCTGCCTAATTGCCTGCCTAATTAACTGCCTAATTGCCTGCCTTACTATGTGCCTAATTTCCTGCCTAATTAACTGCCTATGTGCCTGCCTAATTATCTGCTTTATTGCCTGCCTAATCAAATGCCTAAATATCTGCCTAATTGCCTTCCTAATTAACTGCCTAATTAACTGCCCAATTGCCTGCCTAATTAACTGCATAATTAACTGCCCAATTGCAGGCCTAATTGACCAGCTAATTAGGTGCCTAATTGGCTGCCTAATTGCCTGCCTAATCATCTGCCTAATAGCCTGCCTAATAGCCTGCCTTATTACCTGCCAAATTGACTGCCTTCCTAATAAACTGCTTAATTGCCTGCCTAATTGCCTGCCTGCCTAATTGCTTGCCTAATTACTACCTAATTACCTGCCTAAATGCCTGTCAAATTAACTGCCTTATTGCCTGCCTATTTGCCTGCTTAATTGCCTTCCCAATTGCCTGCCTAATTGCCTGTCTAATTAACTGCCTTATTGCCTGCCCAATGGCCTGCCTAATTAACTGCACAATTGCCTGCCTAATTAACTGCCTAATTAAATGCCTAATTGCCTGCCTAATTGACCTTTTAATTAACTGCCTAATTGCCTGCTTAATTATCTGCCTAATTGCCTGCCTAATTATCTGGTTAATTGCCTGCCTAATTAACTGCCTAATTATCTGCTTAATTGCCTGCCTAATTAACTGCCTAATTAACTGCCCAATATCCTGCCTAATTAACTGCCTAATTAACTGCCCAATTGCCTGCCTAATTGACCGCCTAATTAACTGCCTAATTGCCTGCTTAATTATCTGCCTAATTGCCTGCCTAAATATCTGCTTAATTGCTGGCCTAATTAACTGCCTAATTATCTGCTTAATTGCCTGCCTAATTAAGTGCCTAATTAACTGCCCAATTGCCTGCCTAATTACCTGCCTAATTAACTGCCTAATTAACTGCCAAATTGCCTGCCTAATTCACTGCCTAATTAACTGCTTAAGTGTCTGCCTAATTGCCTGCCTAATTAACTGCCTGATTGCCTGCTTAATTATCTGCCTTATTGCCTGCCTAATGAAATGCCTAATTGCCTGCCTAATTGCCTGCCTTATTAACTACCTTATTAAATGCACAATTGCCTGCCTAATTAACTGCCTAATTAAATGCCTAATTGCCTGTCTAGTAACCGCCTAATCTACTGCCCAATTGCCTGCCTAATTAACTGCCTAATTAACTGCCTAATTGCCTGCCTAATAACCGCCTAATTAACTACCTAATCATCTGCTTAATTGCCTGCCTAATTAACTGCCTAATCATCTGCTTAATTGCCTGCCTAATTAACTGCCTAATTATATGCTTAATTGCCTGCCTAATTAACTGCTTAATTAACTGACCAATTGCCTGCCTAATTGACCGCCTAATTAACTGCCTAATAGCCTGCCTAATTACCTGCCAAATAGCCTGCCTGCCTAATTAACTGCTTAATTGCCTGCATATGCCTGCTTGCCTAATTGCCTGCTTGCCTAATTGCTTGCCTAATAACTGCATAATTGCCTGCTAAATTACCTGCCTAATTGCCTGCCTAATTGCTTGACTAATAAACTGCCTTATTGCCTGCTTAATTGCCTGCCTAATTGCCAGCCTAATTTACTTCCTAATTGCCTGCCAAATCGCCTGCCTAATTTACTGCCTAATTGCCTGTTTTATTATGTGCCTAATTGCCTGCCTAATTAACTGCCTAGTTGCCTGCCTAATTGCCTGCCTAATTAACTACCTAAATAACTGAACACTTGCCTGTCTAATTAACTGCCTAATTAAATGCCTAATTGCCTGTCTAATTAACTGCCTAATTGCCTGCTTAATTATCTGCCTAATTGCCTGCCTTATTATCTGCTTAATTGCGTGCCTAATTAAATGCCTAATTATCTGCTCAATTGCCTGCCTAATTACTGCTTAATTGCCTGCCTAATTAACTGCTTAATTAAATGCCTAACTACCTGTCTAATTAACTGCCTAATTAACTGCCCAATTGCCTGCCTAATTTACTGCCTAATTAACTGCCTAATTGCCTGCCTAATTGACCGACTAATAAACTGCCTAATTGCCTGCCTAATTATCTGCTTAATTGCCTGCCTAATTAAATGCCTAATTATCTGCTTAATTGCCTGCCTAATTAACTGCACATTTGCCTGCCTAATTAACTGCTTAATTAAATGCCTAATTACCTGTCTAATTAACTGCCTAATTAACTGCCTAATTGCCTGCCTAATTAACTGCCTAATTAACTGCCTAATTGACTGCCTAATTAACTGCCTAATTGCCTGCTTAATTATCTGCCTAATTGCCTGCCTAATTATCTGCTTAATTGCCTGCCTAATTAAATGCCTAATTATTTCGTAATTGCCTGCCTAATTATCTGCCCAATTGCCTGCCTAATTAACTGCCTAATTAACTGCCAAATGCCTGCCTAATTGACCGCCTAATTAACTGCCTAATTGCCTGCTTAATTATCTGCCTAATTGACTGCCAAATTATCTGCTTAATTGCCCGCCTAATTAACTGCCTAATTATCTGCTTAATTGCCTGCCTAATTAACTGCCTAATTAACTGCCGAATTGCCTGCCTAATTAACTGCATAATTAACTGACCAATTGCCTGCCTAATTGACCGCCTAATTAACTGCCTAATAGCCTGCCTAATTACCTGCCAAATTTCCTGCCTGCCTAATTAACTGCTTAATTGCCTGGTTATTTGCCTGCTTGCCTAATTGCCTGCTTGCCTAATTGCTTGCCTAATAACTGCATAATTGCCTGCAAAATTACCTGTCTAATTGCCTGCCTAATTGCTTGACTAATAAACTGCCTTATTTCCTGCCTTATTGCCTGCTTAATTGCCTGCCTAATTGCCAGCCTAATTTACTTCCTAATTGCCTGCCTAATTGCCTGCCTAATTAACTGCCTAATTGCCTGCCTTATTATGTGCCTAATTGCCTGCCTAATTAACTGCCTAAGTGCCTGCCTAATTGCCTGCCTAATTAACTGCCTGATTGCCTGCTTAATTATCTGCCTAATTGCCTGCA
This sequence comes from Bacillus rossius redtenbacheri, assembly GCF_032445375.1. Taxonomy (NCBI): domain Eukaryota; kingdom Metazoa; phylum Arthropoda; class Insecta; order Phasmatodea; family Bacillidae; genus Bacillus; species Bacillus rossius. The sequence goes on along the minus strand of NW_026962577.1, from coordinate 31,372 downwards.
AATTAACTGCCTAATTGCCTGCCTAATTGCCTGCCTAATTAACTACCTAATAAACTGCACACTTGCCTGCCTAATTAACGGCCTAATTAAATGTCTAATTGCCTGTCTAATTAACTACCTAATTAACTGCACAATTGCCTACCTAATTAACTCCCTAATTAAATGCCTAATTGCCTTCCTAATTAACTGCCTAATTGCCTGCCTAAGTGACCGCCTAATTTACTGCCTAATTGCCTGCTTAATTATCTGCCTAATTGACTGCCTAATTATCTGCTTAATTGCCTGCCTAATTAACTGCCTAATTATCTGCCTAACTGACCGCCTAAATAACTGCCTAATAGCCTGCCTAATAACCTGCCAAATTGCCTGCCTGCCTAATTAACTGCTTAATTGCCTGCTTATTTGCCTGCTTGCCTAATAGCCTGCTTGCCTAATTCCTTGCCTAATAACTGCATAATTGCCTGCTTAATTACCTGCCTAATTGCCTGTATAATTGCTTGACTAATAAACTGCCTTATTGCCTGCCTAATTGCCTGCTTAATTGCCTGCCTAATTGCCAGCTTAATTTACTTCCTAATTGCCTGCCTAATTGCCTGCCTAATTAACTGCCTAATTGCCTGCCTTACTATGTGCCTAATTTCCTGCCTAATTAACTGCCTATGTGCCTGCCTAATTATCTGCTTTATTGCCTGCCTAATTAAATGCCTAAATATCTGCCTAATTGCCTTCCTAATTAACTGCCTAATTAACTGCCCAATTGCCTGCCTAATTAACTGCATAATTAACTGCCCAATTGCCGGCCTAATTAACCAGCTAATTAGGTGCCTAATTGCCTGCCTAATTGCCTGCCTAATCATCTGCCTAATAGCCTGCCTAATAGCCTGCCTTATTACCTGCCAAATTGACTGCCTTCCTAATAAACTGCTTAATTGCCTGCCTAATTGCCTGCCTGCCTAATTGCTTGCCTAATTACTACCTAATTACCTGCCTAAATGCCTGTCAAATTAACTGCCTTATTGCCTGCCTATTTGCCTGCTTAATTGCCTTCCCCATTGCCTGCCTAATTGCCTGTCTAATTAACTGCCTTATTGCCTGCCCAATGGCCTGCCTAATTAACTGCACAATTGCCTGCCTAATTAACTGCCTAATTAAATGCCTAATTGCCTGCCTAATGGACCTTTTAATTAACTGCCTAATTGCCTGCTTAATTATCTGCCTAATTGCCTGCCTAATTATCTGGTTAATTGCCTGCCTAATTAACTGCCTAATTATCGGCTTAATTGCCTGCCTAATTAACTGCCTAATTAACTGCCCAATATCCTGCCTAATTAACTGCCTAATTAACTGCCCAATTGCCTGCCTAATTGACCGCCTAATTAACTGCCTAATTGCCTGCTTAATTATCTGCCTAATTGCCTGCCTAAATATCTGCTTAATTGCTGGCCTAATTAACTGCCTAATTATCTGCTTAATTGCCTGCCTAATTAAGTGCCTAATTAACTGCCCAATTGCCTGCCTAATTACCTGCCTAATTAACTGCCTAATTAACTGCCAAATTGCCTGCCTAATTCACTGCCTAATTAACTGCTTAAGTGTCTGCCTAATTGCCTGCCTAATTAACTGCCTGATTGCCTGCTTAATTATCTGCCTTATTGCCTGCCTAATGAAATGCCTAATTGCCTGCCTAATTGCCTGCCTTATTAACTACCTTATTAAATGCACAATTGCCTGCCTAATTAACTGCCTAATTAAATGCCTAATTGCCTGTCTAGTAACCGCCTAATCTACTGCCCAATTGCCTGCCTAATTAACTGCCTAATTAACTGCCTAATTGCCTGCCTAATAACTGCCTAATTAACTACCTAATCATCTGCTTAATTGCCTGCCTAATTAACTGCCTAATCATCTGCTTAATTGCCTGCCTAATTAACTGCCTAATTATATGCTTAATTGCCTGCCTAATTAACTGCTTAATTAACTGACCAATTGCCTGCCTAATTGACCGCCTAATTAACTGCCTAATAGCCTGCCTAATTACCTGCCAAATTGCCTGCCTGCCTAATTAACTGCTTAATTGCCTGCTTATTTGCCTGCTTGCCTAATTGCCTGCTTGCCTAATTGCTTGCCTAATAACTGCATTATTGCCTGCTAAATTACCTGCCTAATTGCCTGCCTAATTGCTTGACTAATAAACTGCCTTATTGCCTGCTTAATTGCCTGCCTAATTGCCAGCCTAATTTACTTCCTAATTGCCTGCCAAATCGCCTGCCTAATTTACTGCCTAATTGCCTGTTTTATTATGTGGCTAATTGCCTGCCTAATTAACTGCCTAGTTGCCTGCCTAATTGCCTGCCTAATTAACTACCTAAATAACTGAACACTTGCCTGTCTAATTAACTGCCTAATTAAATGCCTAATTGCCTGTCTAATTAACCGCCTAATTAACTGCCTAATTGCCTGCTTAATTATCTGCCTAAATGCCTGCCTAATTGCCTGTCTAATTAACCGCCTAATTAACTGCCTAATTGCCTGCTTAATTATCTGCCTAAATGCCTGCCTAATTAACTGCCTAATTGCCTGCCTAATAACCGCCTAATTAACTGCCTAATTGCCTGCTTAATTATCTGCCTAATTGCCTGCCTAATCATCTGCTTAATTGCCTGCCTAATTAACTGCCTAATTATATGCTTAATTGCCTGCCTAATTAACTGCCTAATTAACTGACCAATTGCCTGCCTAATTGACCGCCTAATTAACTGCCTAATAGCCTGCCTAATTACCTGCCAAATAGCCTGCCTGCCTAATTAACTGCTTAATTGCCTGCTTATTTGCCTGCTTGCCTAATTGCCTGCTTGCCTAATTGCTTTCCTAATAACTGCATAATTGCCTGCTAAATTACCTGCCTAATTGCCTGCCTAATTGCTTGACTAATAAACTGCCTTATTGCCTGCCTTATTGCCTGCCTTATTGCCTGCTTAATTGCCTGCCTAATTGCCAGCCTAATTTACTTCTTAATTGCCTGCCAAATTGACTGCCTAATTAACTGCCTAATTGCCTGTTTTATTATGTGCCTAATTGCCTGCCTAATTTACTGCCTAATTGCCTGCCTAATTGCCTGCCTAATTAACTACCTAATTAACTGCACACTTGCCTGCCTAATTTACTGCCTAATTAAATGCCTAATTGCCTGTCTAATTAAACGCCAAATTAACTGCCTAATTGCCTGCTTAATTATCTGCCTAATTGCCTGCGTAATTAACTGCCTAATTGACTGCCTAATTGCCAGCCTAATTGCCTGCCTAATTATCTGCCTAATTGCCTGCCTAATTAACTGCCTTATTAACTGCCTAATTGCCTGCCTAATTAACTGCCTAAGTGCCTGCCTAATTGCCTGCCTGATTAACTGCCTGATTGCCTTCTCATATATCTGCCTAATTGCCTGCCTAATTAACTGCCTATTTGCCTGCCTAAATGCCTGCCTAATTGCCTGCCTAATTATCTGCTTAATTGCCTGCCTAATAAACTGCCTAATTAACTGCCCAATTGCTTGCTTAATTAACTGCCTAATTAACTGCCCAAATGCCTGCCTAATTAACTGCCTAGTTAACTGCCTAAGTGCCTGCCTAATTGCCTGCTTAATACCCTGCCTAATTAACTGCCTAATTGCCTGTCTAATTATCTGCCTTATTGCCTGCCCAATTACCTGCCTAATTATCTGCCCAATTGCCTGCCTAATTAACCGCCTTATTAACCGTCTAATTGCCGGCCTAATAAACTGCATAATTAACTGACTAATTGCCTGCCTAATTGACCGCCTAATTAACTGCCTAATTGCCTGCTTAATTATCTGCCTAATTGCCTGCCTTATTATCTGCTTAATTGCGTGCTAAATTAAATGCCTAATTATCTGCTCAATTGCCTGCCTAATGACTGCTTAATTGCCTGCCTAATTAACTGCTTAATTAAATGCCTAACTACCTGTCTAATTAACTGCCTAATTAATTGCCCAATTGCCTGCCTAATTTACTGCCTAATTAACTGCCTAATTGCCTGCCTAATTATCTGCTTAATTGCCTGCCTAATTAAATGCCTAATTATCTGCTTAATTGCCTGCCTAATTAACTGCACATTTGCCTGCCTAATTAACTGCTTAATTAAATGCCTAATTACCTGTCTAATTAACTGCCTAATTAACTGCCTAATTGCCTGCCTAATAAACTGCCTAATTAACTGCCTAATTGCCTGCCTAATTGACCGCCTAATTAACTGCCTAATTGCCTGCTTAATTATCTGCCTAATTGCCTGCCTAATTATCTGCTTAATTGCCTGCCTAATTAAATGCCTAATTATTTCCTAATTGCCTGCCTAATTAACTGCCCAATTGCCTGCCTAATTAACTGCCTAATTATCTGCTTAATTGCCTGCCTAATTAACTGCATAATTAACTGCCGAATTGCCTGCCTAATTAACTGCATAATTAACTGATTAATTGCCTGCCTAATTGACCGCCTAATTAACTGCCTAATAGCCTGCCTAATTACCTGCCAAATTGCCTGCCTGCCTAATTAACTGCTTAATTGCCTGGTTATTTGCCTGCTTGCCTAATAGCCTGCTTGCCTAATTGCTTGCCTAATAACTGCATAATTGCCTGCAAAATTACCTGTCTAATTGCCTGCCTAATTGCTTGACTAATAAACTGCCTTATTTCCTGCCTTATAGCCTGCTTAATTGCCTGCCTAATTTCCAGCCTAATTTACTTCCTAATTGCCTGCCTAATTGCCTGCCTAATTAACTGCCTAATTGCCTGCCTTATTATGTGCCTAATTGCCTGCCTAATTAACTGCCTAAGTGCCTGCCTAATTGCCTGCCTAATTAACTGCCTGATTGCCTGCTTAATTATCTGCCTAATTGCCTGCAAATTAACTGCCTAATTGCCTGCCTAATTGCCTGCCTAATTAACTACCTAATTAACTGCAAACTTGCCTGCCTAATTAACGGCCTAATTAAATGTCTAATTGCCTGTCTAATTAACTACCTAATTAACTGCACAATTGCCTACCTAATTAACTCCATAATTAAATGCCTAATTGCCTTCCTAATTAACTGCCTAATTGCCTGCCTAATTGACCGCCTAATTTACTGCCTAATTGCCTGCTTAATTATCTGCCTAATTGACTGCCTAATTATCTGCTTAATTGCCTGCCTAATTAACTGCCTAATTATCTGCTTAATTGCCTGCCTAATTAACTGCCCAATTGCCTGCCTAATTAACTGCCTAATTAACTGCCCAATTGCCTGCCTAACTGACCGCCTAAATAACTGCCTAATAGCCTGCCTAATAACCTGCCAAATTGCCTGCCTGCCTAATTAACTGCTTAATTGCCTGCTTATTTGCCTGCTTGCCTAATAGCCTGCTTGCCTAATTCCTTGCCTAATAACTGCATAATTGCCTGCTTAATTACCTGCCTAATTGCCTGTATAATTGCTTGACTAATAAACTGCCTTATTGCCTGCCTAATTGCCTGCTTAATTGCATGCCTAATTGCCAGCTTAATTTACTTCCTAATTGCCTGCCTAATTGCCTGCCTAATTAACTGCCTAATTGCCTGCCTTATTATGTGCCTAATTTCCTGCCTAATTAACTGCCTATGTGCCTGCCTTATTATCTGCTTTATTGCCTGCCTAATTAAATGCTTAAATATCTGCCTAATTGCCTTCATAATTAACTACCTAATTAACTGCCCAATTGCCTGCCTAATTAACTGCATAATTAACTGCCCAATTGCCGGCCTAATTGACCGCCTAATTAGGTGCCTAATTGCTTGCCTAATTGCCTGCCTAATTATCTGCCTAATAGCCTGCCTAATTGCCTGCCTTATTACCTGCCAATTTTACTGCCTTCCTAATAAACTGCTTAATTGCCTGCCTAATTGCCTGTCTGCCTAATTGCCTGTCTGCCTAATTGCCTGCCTGCCTAATTGCCTGCCTGCCTAATTGCTTGCCTAATTACTACCTAATTACCTGCCTAAATGCCTGTCAAATTAACTGCCTTATTGCCTGCCTATTTGCCTGCTCTATTGCCTTCCCAATTGCCTGCCTAATTGCCTGTCTAATTAACTGCCTTATTGCCTGCCCAATGGCCTGCCTAATTAACTGCACAATTGCCTGCCTAATTAACTGCCTAATTAAATGCCTAATTGCCTGCCTTTTTGACCTTTTAATTAACTGCCTAATTGCCTGCTTAATTATCTGCCTAATTGCCTGCCTAATTATCTGGTTAATTGCCTGCCTAATTAACTGCCTAATTATCTGCTTAATTGCCTGCCTAATTAACTGCCTAATTAACTGCCCAATTTCCTGCCTAATTAACTGCCTAATTAACTGCCCAATTGCCTGCCTAATTGACCGCATAATTAACTGCCTAATTGCCTGCTTAATTATCTGCCTAATTGCCTGCCTAAATATCTGCTTAATTGCTGGCCTAATTAACTGCCTAATTATCTGCTTAATTGCCTGCCTAATTAAGTGCCTAATCAACTGCCTAATTACCTGCCTAATTAACTGCCTAATTAACTGCCAAATTGCCTGCCTAATTCACTGCCTAATTAACTGCTTAAGTGTCTGCCTAATTGCCTGCCTAATTAACTGCCTGATTGCCTGCTTAATTATCTGCCTTATTGCCTGCCTAATGAAATGCCTAATTGCCTGCCTAATTGCCTGCCTTATTAACTACCTTATTAAATGCACAATTGCCTGCCTAATTAACTGCCTAATTAAATGCCTAATTGCCTGTCTAATTAACCGCCTAATCTACTGCATAATTGCCTGCCTAATTAACTGCCTAATTAACTGCCTAATTGCCTGCCTAATAACCGCCTAATTAACTGCCTAATTGCCTGCTTAATTATCTACCTAATTGCCTGCCTAATCATCTGCTTAATTGCCTGCCTAATTAACTGCCTAATTATATGCTTAATTGCCTGCCTAATTAACTGCTTAATTAACTGACCAATTGCCTGCCTAATTGACCGCCTAATTAACTGCCTTATAGCCTGCCTAATAACCTGCCAAATAGCCTGCCTGCCTAATTAACTGCTTAATTGCCTGCTTATTTGCCTGCTTGCCTAATTGCCTGCTTGCCTAATTGCTTGCCTAATAACTGCATAATTGCCTGCTAAATTACCTGCCTTATTGCCTGCCTAATTGCTTGACTAATAAACTGCCTAATTGCCCGCCTTATTGCCTGCTTAATTGGCTGCCTAATTGCCAGCCTAATTTACTTCCTAATTGCCTGCCAAATTGCCTGCCTAATTAACTGCCTAATTGCCTGTTTTATTATGTGCCTAATTGCCTGCTTAATTAACTGCCTAATTGCCTGCCTAATTGCCTGCCTAATTAACTACCTAAATAACTGCACACTTGCCTGTCTAATTAACTGCCTAATTAAATGCCTAATTGCTTGTCTAACTAACCGCCTAATAAACTGCCTAATTGCCTGCTTAATTATCTGCCTAATTGCCTGCCTAATTAACTGCCTAATTGACTGCCTAATTGCCAGCCTAATTGCCTGCCTAATTATCTGCCTAATTGCCTGCCTAATTAACTGCCTTATTAACTGCCTAATTGCCTGCCTAATTAACTGCCTAAGTGACTGCCTAATTGCCTGCCTGATTAACTGCCTGATTGCCTTCTCATATATCTACCTAATTGCCTGCCTAATTAACTGCCTATTTGCCTGCCTAAATGCCTGCCTAATTGCCTGCCTAATTATCTGCTTAATTGCCTGCCTAATAAACTGCCTAATTAACTGCCCAATTGCTTGCTTAATTAACTGCCTAATTAACTGCCCAATTGCCTGCCTAATTAACTGCCTAGTTAACTGCCTAAGTGCCTGCGTAATTGCCTGCTTAATACCCTGCCCAATTTTACTGCCTAATTGCCTGTCTAATTATCTGCCTTATTGCCTGCCCAATTACCTGCCTAATTAACTGCCCAATTGCCTGCCTAATTAACTGCCTAATTAACTGCCTAAGTGCCTGCCTAACTGCCTGCCTAATTAACTGCCTAATTGCCTGCCTTATTGCCTGCCTACATGCCTGCCTAATTATCTGCTTAATTTCCTGCCTAATTAACTTCCTTATTAAATGCCAATTTGCCTGTCTAATTAACTGCCTAATTAACTGCCCAATTGCCTGCCTAATTAACTGCCTAATTGCCTGCCTTATTGACCGCCTAATTGCCCGCTTAATTATCTGCCTAATTGCCTGCCTAATCATCTGCTTAATTGCCTGCCTAATTAACTGCCTAATAGTCTGCTTAATTTCCAGCCTAATTAACTGCCTAATTGCCTGCCTAATTGACCGCCTAATTAACTGCCTAATTGCCTGCCTAATTGACCGCCTAATTAACTGCCTAATTGCCTGCTTAATTATCTGCCTAATTGCCTGCCTAATTATCTGCTTAATTGCCTGCCTAATTAAATGCCTAATTATCTGCTTAATTGCCTGCCTAATTAACTAACCAATTGCCTGCCTTATTAACTGCCTAATTAACTGCCAAATGCCTGCCTTATTGACCGCCTAATTAACTGCCTAATTGCCTGCTTAATTATCTGCATAATTGACTGCCAAATGATCTGCTTAATTGCCTGCCTAATTAACTGCCTAACTATCTGCTTAATTGCCTGCCTAATTAACTGCCTAATTAACTTTCCAATTGCCTGCCTAATTAACTGCTTAATTAACTGACCAATTGCCTGCCTAATTGACCGCCTAATTAACTGCCTAATAGCCTGCCTAATTACCTGCCAAATTGCCTGCCTGACTAATTAACTGCTTAATTGCCTGCATATTTGCCTGCTTGCCTAATTGCCTACTTGCCTAATTGCTTGCCTAATAACTGCATAATTACCTGCTATATTACCTGCCTAATTGCCTGCCTAATTGCTTGACTAATAAACTTCCTTATTGCCTGCCTTATTGCCTGCTTAATTGCCTGCCTAATTGCCAGCCTAATTTACTTCCTAATTGCCTGCCTAATTGCCTGCCTAATTAACTGCCTAATTGCCTGCCTTATTATGTGCCTAATTGCCTGCCTAATTAACTGCCTAAGTGCCTGCCTAATTGCCTGCCTAATTAACTGCCCAATTGCCTGCCTAATTGACCGCTTAATTAACTGCCTAATTGCCTGCTTAATTATCTGCCTAATTACCTGCCTAATTGCCTGCCTATTTATCTGCTTAATTGCCTGCCTATATAACTGCCTAATTAACTGCCCAATTGCCTGCCTAATTAACTGCCTAATTAACTGCCCAATTGCCTGCCTAATTAACTGCCTACGTGCCTGCCTAATTGCCTGCCTAATTAACTGCCTTATTGCCTTCTCATATATCTGCCTAATTGCCTGCCTAATTGCCTGCTTAATTGCCTGCCTAATTGCCTGCCTAATTATCTGCTTAATTGCCTGCCTAATTAACTGCCTAATTATCTGCCTAATTGCCTGCCTAATCATCTGCTTAATTGCCTGCCTAATTAACTGCCTAATAGTCTGCTTAATTTCCAGCCTAATTAACTGCCTAATTAACTGCTTATTGCCTGCCTAATTGACCGCCTAATTAACTGCCTAATTGCCTGCCTAATTGACCGCCTAATTAACTGCCTAATTGCCTGCTTAATTATCTGCCTAATTGCCTGCCTAATTATCTGCTTAATTGCCTGCCTAATTAAATGCCTAATTATCTGCTTAATTGCCTGCCTAATTAACTAACCAATTGCCTGCCTTATTAACTGCCTAATTAACTGCCAAATGCCTGCCTTATTGACCGCCTAATTAACTGCCTAATTGCCTGCTTAATTATCTGCATAATTGACTGCCAAATGATCTGCTTAATTGCCTGCCTAATTAACTGCCTAACTATCTGCTTAATTGCCTGCCTAATTAACTGCCTAATTACTTCCCAATTGCCTGCCTAATTAACTGCTTAATTAACTGACCAATTGCCTGCCTAATTGACCGCCTAATTAACTGCCTAATAGCCTGCCTAATTACCTGCCAAATTGCCTGCCTGCCTAATTAACTGCTTAATTGCCTGCATATTTGCCGTCTTGCCTAATTGCCTGCTTGCCTAATTGCTTGCCTAATAAATGCATAATTGCCTGCTATATTACCTGCCTAATTGCCTGCCTAATTGCTTGACTAATAAACTGCCTTATTGCCTGCCTTATTGCCTGCTTAATTGCCTGCCTAATTGCCAGCCTAATTTACTTCCTAATTGCCTGCCTAATTGCCTGCCTAATGAACTGCCTAATTGCCTGCCTAATTATGTGCCTAATTGCCTGCCTAATTATGTGCCTAATTGCCTGCCTAATTAACTTCCTAAGTGCCTGCCTAATTGCCTGCCTAATTAACTGCCCAATAGCCTGCCTAATTGACCGCTTAATTAACTGCCTAATTGCCTGCATAATTATCTGCCTAATTACCTGCCTAATTGCCTGCCTAATTGCCTGCCTATATATCTGCTTAATTGCCTGCCTATATAACTGCCTAATTAACTGCCCAATTGCCTGCCTAATTAACTGCCTAATTAAGTGCCCAATTGCCTGCCTAATTAACTGCCTAAGTGCCTGCATAATTGCCTGCCTAATTAACTGCCTGATTGCCTTCTCATATATCTGCCTAATTGCTTGCCTAATTGCCTGCTTAATTGCCTGCCTAATTGCCTGCCTAATTATCTGCTTAATTGCCTGCCTAATTAACTGCCTAATTAAATGCCTAATTGCCTGTCTAATTAACTGCCTAATTAACTGCCCAATTGCCTGCCTAATTAACTGCCTAAATAACTGCCTAATTGCCTGCAATATTGACTGCCTAATCAACTGCCTAATTGCCTGCCTTATTATCTGCCTAATTGCATGCCTAATTATCTGCTTAATTGCCTGCCTAATTAACCGCCTAATTATCTGCTTAATTGCCTGAATAATTAACTGCCTTAATAACTGCTCAATTGCCTGCCTAATTAACTGCCTAATTAACTGCCCAATTGCCTGCCTAATTGACCACCTAATTAACTGCCTAATTGCCTGTCTAATTAACTGCCTAATTAACTGCCTAATTGCCTGCCTAATTAACTGCCTAATTAACTGTTTAATTGCCTGCCTAATTGACCGCCTAATTAACTGCCTAATTGCCTGCCTAATTAACTGCCTAATTAACTGCCTAATTGCCTGCCTTATTGCCTGCCTAATTAACTGCTTAATTGCCTGCCTAATTATCTGCTTAATTGCCTGCCTAATTAAATGCCTTATTATCTGCTTAATTGCCTGCCTAATTAACTGCACATTTGCCTGCCTAATTAACTGCTTAATTAAATGCCTAATTACCTGTCTATTTAACTGCCTAATTAACTGCCTAATTGCCTGCCTAATTGCCTGCCTAATTGCCTGCCTAATTGCCTGCCTAATTGCCTGCCTAATTGCCTGCCTAATTAACTGCCTGATTGCCTGCTTAATTATCTGCCTAATTGCCTGCCTAATTAACTGCCTAATTGCCCGCCTAATTAAATACCTAATTAACTGCACAATTGCCTGTCTAATAAACTGCCTAATTAACTGCCCAATTGCCTGCCTAATTATCTGCCTAATTGCCTGCCTAATTAACTGCCTAATTAACTGCCTAATTTCCTGCCTAATTGACCTCCTAATAAACAACCTGATTGCCTGCTTAATTATCTGCCTTATTGCCTGCCTAATTAACTGCCTAATTGCCTGCCTAATTGCCTGCCTAATTAACTACCTAATTAACTGCACAATTGCCTGCCTAATTAACTGACTAATTAAATGCCTATTTGCATGTCTAATTAACTGCCCAATTGCCTGTTTAATTAACTGCCTAATTAACTGCCTAATTGCCTGCCTAATTGCCTGTCTAATTGCCTGCCTAATTAACTGCCTGATTGCCTGCTTAATTATCTGCCTAATTGCCTGCCTAATTAACTGCCTAATTAACTGCACAATTGCCTGCCTAATTAACTGCCTATTTAAATGCCTAATTTCCTGTCTAATAAACTGCCTAATTAACTGCCCAATTGCCTGCCTAATTATCTGCCTAATTGCCTGCCTAATTAACTGCCTAATTAACTGCCTAATTTCCTGCCTAATTGACCTCCTAAAAAACAACCTGATTGCCTGCTTAATTATCTGCCTTATTGCCTGCCTATTTAACTGCCTAATTGCCTGCCTAATTGCCTGCCTAATTAACTACCTAATTATCTGCTTAATTGCCTGCCTAATTAACTGCCTAATTAACTGCCCAATTTCCTGCCTAATTAACTGCCTAATTAACTGCCCAATTGCCTGCCTAATTGACCGCCTAATTAACTGCCTAATTGCCTGCTTAATTATCTGCCTAATTGCCTGCCTTAATATCTGCTTAATTGCTGGCCTAATTAACTGCCTAATTATCTGTTTAATTGCCTGCCTAATTAAGTGCCTAATCAACTGCCCAATTGCCTGCCTAATTACCTGCCTAATTAACTGCCTAATTAACTGCCAAATTGCCTGCCTAATTCACTGCCTAATTAACTGCTTAAGTGTCTGCCTAATTGCCTGCCTAATTAACTGCCTGATTGCCTGCTTAATTATCTGCCTTATTGCCTGCCTAATGAAATGCCTAATTGCCTGCCTAATTGCCTGCCTTATTAACTACCTTATTAAATGCACAATTGCCTGCCTAATTAACTGCCTAATTAAATGCCTAATTGCCTGTCTAATTAACCGCCTAATCTACTGCATAATTGCCTGCCTAATTAACTGCCTAATTAACTGCCTAATTGCCTGCCTAATAACCGCCTAATTAACTGCCTAATTGCCTGCTTAATTATCTACCTAATTGCCTGCCTAATCATCTGCTTAATTGCCTGCCTAATTAACTGCCTAATTATATGCTTAATTGCCTGCCTAATTAACTGCTTAATTAACTGACCAATTGCCTGCCTAATTGACCGCCTAATTAACTGCCTTATAGCCTGCCTAATAACCTGCCAAATAGCCTGCCTGCCTAATTAACTGCTTAATTGCCTGCTTATTTGCTTGCTTGCCTAATTGCCTGCTTGCCTAATTGCTTGCCTAATAACTGCATAATTGCCTGCTAAATTACCTGCCTTATTGCCTGCCTAATTGCTTGACTAATAAACTGCCTAATTGCCCGCCTTATTGCCTGCTTAATTGCCTGCCTAATTGCCAGCCTAATTTACTTCCTAATTGCCTGCCAAATTGCCTGCCTAATTAACTGCCTAATTGCCTGTTTTATTATGTGCCTAATTGCCTGCCTAATTAACTGCCTAATTGCCTGCCTAATTGCCTGCCTAATTAACTACCTAAATAACTGCACACTTGCCTGTCTAATTAACTGCCTAATTAAATGCCTAATTGCTTGTCTAACTAACCGCCTAATAAACTGCCTAATTGCCTGCTTAATTATCTGCCTAATTGCCTGCCTAATTAACTGCCTAATTGACTGCCTAATTGCCAGCCTAATTGCCTGCCTAATTATCTGCCTAATTGCCTGCCTAATTAACTGCCTTATTAACTGCCTAATTGCCTGCCTAATTAACTGCCTAAGTGCCTGCCTAATTGCCTGCCTGATTAACTGCCTGATTGCCTTCTCATATATCTACCTAATTGCCTGCCTAATTAACTGCCTATTTGCCTGCCTAAATGCCTGCCTAATTGCCTGCCTAATTATCTGCTTAATTGCCTGCCTAATAAACTGCCTAATTAACTGCCCAATTGCTTGCTTAATTAACTGCCTAATTAACTGCCCAATTGCCTGCCTAATTAACTGCCTAGTTAACTGCCTAAGTGCCTGCCTAATTGCCTGCTTAATACCCTGCCCAATTTTACTGCCTAATTGCCTGTCTAATTATCTGCCTTATTGCCTGCCCAATTACCTGCCTAATTAACTGCCCAATTGCCTGCCTAATTAACTGCCTAATTAACTGCCTAAGTGCCTGCCTAACTGCCTGCCTAATTAACTGCCTAATTGCCTGCCTTATTGCCTGCCTACATGCCTGCCTAATTATCTGCTTAATTTCCTGCCTAATTAACTTCCTTATTAAATGCCAATTTGCCTGTCTAATTAACTGCCTAATTAACTGCCCAATTGCCTGCCTAATTAACTGCCTAATTGCCTGCCTTATTGACCGCCTAATTGCCCGCTTAATTATCTGCCTAATTGCCTGCCTAATCATCTGCTTAATTGCCTGCCTAATTAACTGCCTAATAGTCTGCTTAATTTCCAGCCTAATTAACTGCCTAATTGCCTGCCTAATTGACCGCCTAATTAACTGCCTAATTGCCTGCCTAATTGACCGCCTAATTAACTGCCTAATTGCCTGCTTAAGTGTCTGCCTAATTGCCTGCCTAATTAACTGCCTGATTGCCTGCTTAATTATCTGCCTTATTGCCTGCCTAATGAAATGCCTAATTGCCTGCCTAATTGCCTGCCTTATTAACTACCTTATTAAATGCACAATTGCCTGCCTAATTAACTGCCTAATTAAATGCCTAATTGCCTGTCTAATTAACCGCCTAATCTACTGCATAATTGCCTGCCTAATTAACTGCCTAATTAACTGCCTAATTGCCTGCCTAATAACCGCCTAATTAACTGCCTAATTGCCTGCTTAATTATCTACCTAATTGCCTGCCTAATCATCTGCTTAATTGCCTGCCTAATTAACTGCCTAATTATATGCTTAATTGCCTGCCTAATTAACTGCTCAATTAACTGACCAATTGCCTGCCTAATTGACCGCCTAATTAACTGCCTTATAGCCTGCCTAATAACCTGCCAAATAGCCTGCCTGCCTAATTAACTGCTTAATTGCCTGCTTATTTGCCTGCTTGCCTAATTGCCTGCTTGCCTAATTGCTTGCCTAATAACTGCATAATTGCCTGCTAAATTACCTGCCTTATTGCCTGCCTAATTGCTTGACTAATAAACTGCCTAATTGCCCGCCTTATTGCCTGCTTAATTGCCTGCCTAATTGCCAGCCTAATTTACTTCCTAATTGCCTGCCAAATTGCCTGCCTAATTAACTGCCTAATTGCCTGTTTTATTATGTGCCTAATTGCCTGCCTAATTAACTGCCTAATTGCCTGCCTAATTGCTGCCTAATTAACTACCTAAATAACTGCACACTTGCCTGTCTAATTAACTGCCTAATTAAATGCCTAATTGCTTGTCTAACTAACCGCCTAATAAACTGCCTAATTGCCTGCTTAATTATCTGCCTAATTGCCTGCCTAATTAACTGCCTAATTGACTGCCTAATTGCCAGCCTAATTGCCTGCCTAATTATCTGCCTAATTGCCTGCCTAATTAACTGCCTTATTAACTGCCTAATTGCCTGCCTAATTAACTGCCTAAGTGCCTGCCTAATTGCCTGCCTGATTAACTGCCTGATTGCCTTCTCATATATCTACCTAATTGCCTGCCTAATTAACTGCCTATTTGCCTGCCTAAATGCCTGCCTAATTGCCTGCCTAATTATCTGCTTAATTGCCTGCCTAATAAACTGCCTAATTAACTGCCCAATTGCTTGCTTAATTACTGCCTAATTAACTGCCCAATTGCCTGCCTAATTAACTGCCTAGTTAACTGCCTAAGTGCCTGCCTAATTGCCTGCTTAATACCCTGCCCAATTTTACTGCCTAATTGCCTGTCTAATTATCTGCCTTATTGCCTGCCCAATTACCTGCCTAATTAACTGCCCAATTGCCTGCCTAATTAACTGCCTAATTAACTGCCTAAGTGCCTGCCTAACTGCCTGCCTAATTAACTGCCTAATTGCCTGCCTTATTGCCTGCCTACATGCCTGCCTAATTATCTGCTTAATTTCCTGCCTAATTAACTTCCTTATTAAATGCCAATTTGCCTGTCTAATTAACTGCCTAATTAACTGCCCAATTGCCTGCCTAATTAACTGCCTAATTGCCTGCCTTATTGACCGCCTAATTGCCCGCTTAATTATCTGCCTAATTGCCTGCCTAATCATCTGCTTAATTGCCTGCCTAATTAACTGCCTAATAGTCTGCTTAATTTCCAGCCTAATTAACTGCCTAATTGCCTGCCTAATTGACCGCCTAATTAACTGCCTAATTGCCTGCCTAATTGACCGCCTAATTAACTGCCTAATTGCCTGCTTAATTATCTGCCTAATTGCCTGCCTAATTATCTGCTTAATTGCCTGCCTAATTAAATGCCTAATTATCTGCTTAATTGCCTGCCTAATTAACTAACCAATTGCCTGCCTTATTAACTGCCTAATTAACTGCCAAATGCCTGCCTTATTGACCGCCTAATTAACTGCCTAATTGCCTGCTTAATTATCTGCATAATTGACTGCCAAATGATCTGCTTAATTGCCTCCCTAATTAACTGCCTAACTATCTGCTTAATTGCCTGCCTAATTAACTGCCTAATTAACTTTCCAATTGCCTGCCTAATTAACTGCTTAATTAACTGACCAATTGCCTGCCTAATTGACCGCCTAATTAACTGCCTAATAGCCTGCCTAATTACCTGCCAAATTGCCTGCCTGACTAATTAACTGCTTAATTGCCTGCATATTTGCCTGCTTGCCTAATTGCCTGCTTGCCTAATTGCTTGCCTAATAACTGCATAATTACCTGCTATATTACCTGCCTAATTGCCTGCCTAATTGCTTGACTAATAAACTTCCTTATTGCCTGCCTTATTGCCTGCTTAATTGCCTGCCTAATTGCCCAGCCTAATTTACTTCCTAATTGCCTGCCTAATTGCCTGCCTAATTAACTGCCTAATTGCCTGCCTTATTATGTGCCTAATTGCCTGCCTAATTAACTGCCTAAGTGCCTGCCTAATTGCCTGCCTAATTAACTGCCCAATTGCCTGCCTAATTGACCGCTTAATTAACTGCCTAATTGCCTGCTTAATTATCTGCCTAATTACCTGCCTAATTGCCTGCCTATTTATCTGCTTAATTGCCTGCCTATATAACTGCCTAATTAACTGCCCAATTGCCTGCCTAATTAACTGCCTAATTAACTGCCCAATTGCCTGCCTAATTAACTGCCTACGTGCCTGCCTAATTGCCTGCCTAATTAACTGCCTTATTGCCTTCTCATATATCTGCCTAATTGCCTGCTTAATTGCCTGCCTAATTGCCTGCCTAATTATCTGCTTAATTGCCTGCCTAATTAACTGCCTAATTATCTGCCTAATTGCCTGCCTAATCATCTGCTTAATTGCCTGCCTAATTAACTGCCTAATAGTCTGCTTAATTTCCAGCCTAATTAACTGCCTAATTAACTGCCTAATTGCCTGCCTAATTGACCGCCTAATTAACTGCCTAATTGCCTGCCTAATTGACCGCCTAATTAACTGCCTAATTGCCTGCTTAATTATCTGCCTAATTGCCTGCCTAATTATCTGCTTAATTGCCTGCCTAATTAAATGCCTAATTATCTGCTTAATTGCCTGCCTAATTAACTAACCAATTGCCTGCCTTATTAACTGCCTAATTAACTGCCAAATGCCTGCCTTATTGACCGCCTAATTAACTGCCTAATTGCCTGCTTAATTATCTGCATAATTGACTGCCAAATGATCTGCTTAATTGCCTGCCTAATTAACTGCCTAACTATCTGCTTAATTGCCTGCCTAATTAACTGCCTAATTACTTCCCAATTGCCTGCCTAATTAACTGCTTAATTAACTGACCAATTGCCTGCCTAATTGACCGCCTAATTAACTGCCTAATAGCCTGCCTAATTACCTGCCAAATTGCCTGCCTGCCTAATTAACTGCTTAATTGCCTGCATATTTTGCCGTCTTGCCTAATTGCCTGCTTGCCTAATTGCTTGCCTAATAAATGCATAATTGCCTGCTATATTACCTGCCTAATTGCCTGCCTAATTGCTTGACTAATAAACTGCCTTATTGCCTGCCTTATTGCCTGCTTAATTGCCTGCCTAATTGCCAGCCTAATTTACTTCCTAATTGCCTGCCTAATTGCCTGCCTAATGAACTGCCTAATTGCCTGCCTAATTATGTGCCTAATTGCCTGCCTAATTATGTGCCTAATTGCCTGCCTAATTAACTTCCTAAGTGCCTGCCTAATTGCCTGCCTAATTAACTGCCCAATAGCCTGCCTAATTGACCGCTTAATTAACTGCCTAATTGCCTGCATAATTATCTGCCTAATTACCTGCCTAATTGCCTGCCTAATTGCCTGCCTATATATCTGCTTAATTGCCTGCCTATATAACTGCCTAATTAACTGCCCAATTGCCTGCCTAATTAACTGCCTAATTAAGTGCCCAATTGCCTGCCTAATTAACTGCCTAAGTGCCTGCATAATTGCCTGCCTAATTAACTGCCTGATTGCCTTCTCATATATCTGCCTAATTGCTTGCCTAATTGCCTGCTTAATTGCCTGCCTAATTGCCTGCCTAATTATCTGCTTAATTGCCTGCCTAATTAACTGCCTAATTAAATGCCTAATTGCCTGTCTAATTAACTGCCTAATTAACTGCCCAATTGCCTGCCTAATTAACTGCCTAAATAACTGCCTAATTGCCTGCAATATTGACTGCCTAATCAACTGACTAATTGCCTGCCTTATTATCTGCCTAATTGCATGCCTAATTATCTGCTTAATTGCCTGCCTAATTAACCGCCTAATTATCTGCTTAATTGCCTGAATAATTACCGCCTTAATAACTGCTCAATTGCCTGCCTAATTGACCACCTAATTAACTGCCTAATTGCCTGTCTAATTAACTGCCTAATTAACTGCCTAATTGCCTGCCTAATTAACTGCCTAATTAACTGTTTAATTGCCTGCCTAATTGACCGCCTAATTAACTGCCTAATTGCCTGCCTAATTAACTGCCTAATTAACTGCCTAATTGCCTGCCTTATTGCCTGCCTAATTAACTGCTTAATTGCCTGCCTAATTATCTGCTTAATTGCCTGCCTAATTAAATGCCTTATTATCTGCTTAATTGCCTGCCTAATTAACTGCACATTTGCCTGCCTAATTAACTGCTTAATTAAATGCCTAATTACCTGTCTAATTAACTGCCTAATTAACTGCCTAATTGCCTGCCTAATTGCCTGCCTAATTGCCTGCCTAATTGCCTGCCTAATTGCCTGCCTAATTGCCTGCCTAATTAACTGCCTGATTGCCTGCTTAATTATCTGCCTAATTGCCTGCCTAATTAACTGCCTAATTGCCCGCCTAATTAAATACCTAATTAACTGCACAATTGCCTGTCTAATAAACTGCCTAATTAACTGCCCAATTGCCTGCCTAATTATCTGCCTAATTGCCTGCCTAATTAACTGCCTAATTAACTGCCTAATTTCCTGCCTAATTGACCTCCTAATAAACAACCTGATTGCCTGCTTAATTATCTGCCTTATTGCCTGCCTAATTAACTGCCTAATTGCCTGCCTAATTGCCTGCCTAATTAACTACCTAATTAACTGCACAATTGCCTGCCTAATTAACTGACTAATTAAATGCCTATTTGCATGTCTAATTAACTGCCCAATTGCCTGTTTAATTAACTGCCTAATTAACTGCCTAATTGCCTGCCTAATTGCCTGTCTAATTGCCTGCCTAATTAACTGCCTGATTAATTATCTGCCTAATTGCCTGCCTAATTAACTGCCTAATTAACTGCACAATTGCCTGCCTAATTAACTGCCTATTTAAATGCCTAATTTCCTGTCTAATAAACTGCCTAATTAACTGCCCAATTGCCTGCCTAATTATCTGCCTAATTGCCTGCCTAATTAACTGCCTAATTAACTGCCTAATTTCCTGCCTAATTGACCTCCTAAAAAACAACCTGATTGCCTGCTTAATTATCTGCCTTATTGCCTGCCTATTTAACTGCCTAATTGCCTGCCTAATTGCCTGCCTAATTAACTACCTAATTAACTGCCCAATTGCCTGCCTAATTAACTGCCTAATTACCTGCCAAATTGCCTGCCTAATTCACTGCCTAATTACTGCTTAAGTGTCTGCCTAATTGCCTGCCTAATTAACTGCCTGATTGCCTGCTTTATTATCTGCCCTTATTGCCTGCCTAATTAAATGCCTAATTGCCTGCCTAATTGCCTGCCTTATAAACTACCTTATTAAATGCACAATTGCCTGCCTAATTAACTGCCTAATTAAATGCCTAATTGCCTGTCTAATTAACCGCCTAATTAACTGCCTAATTGCCTGCCTAATTAACTGCCTAATTAACTGCCTTAATGCCTGCCTAATAACCGCCTAATTAACTGCCTAATTGCCTGCTTAATTATCTGCCTAATTGCCTGCCTAATCATCTGCTTAATTGCCTGCCTAATTAACTGCCTAATTATATGCTTAATTGCCTGCCTAATTAACTGCCTAATTAACTGACCAATTGCCTGCCTAATTGACCGCCTAATTAACTGCCTAATAACCTGCCTAATTACCTGCCAAATAGCCTGCCTGCCTAATTAACTGCTTAATTGCATGCTTATTTGCCTGCTTGCCTAATTGCCTGCTTGCCTAATTGCTTGCCTAATAACTGCATAATTGCCTGCTAAATTACCTGACTAATTGCCTGCCTAATTGCTTGACTAATAAACTGCCTAATTGCCTGTCAAATTGCCTGCCTAATTAACTGCCTAATTGCCTGTTTTATTATGTGCCTAATTGCCTGCCTAATTAACTGCCCAATTGCCTGCATAATTGCCTGCCTAATTAACTACCTAATTAACTGCACACTTGCCTGCCTAATTAACTGCCTAATTAAATGCCTAATTGCCTGTCTAATTAACCGCCTAATTAACTGCATAATTGCCTGCTTAATTATCTGCCTAATTGCCTGCCTAATTAACTGCCTAAATGACTGCCTAATTGCCAGCCTAATTGCCTGACTAATTATCTGCCTAATTGCCTGCCTAATTAACTGCCTTATTAACTGCCTAATTGCCTGCCTAATTAACTGCCTAAGTGCCTGCCTAATTGCCTGCCTGATTAACTGACTGATTGCCTTCTCATATATCTGCCTAATTGCCTGCCTAATTAACTGCCTATTTGCCTGCCTAAATGCCTGCCTAATTGCCTGCCTAATTATCTGCTTAATTGCCTGCCTAATAAACTGCCTAATAAACTGCCTAATAAACTGCCCAATTGCTTGCTTAATTAACTGCCCAAATGCCTGCCTAATTAACTGCCAAGTTGACTGCCTAAGTGCCTGCCTAATTGCCTGCTTAATACCCTGCCTAATTAACTGCCTAATTGCCTGTCTAATTATCTGCCTTATTGCCTGCCCAATTACCTGCCTAATTAACTGCCCAATTGCCTGCCTAATTAACTGCCTAATTAACTGCCTAAGTGCCTGCCTAATTGCCTGCCTAATTATCTGCCTAATTGCCTGCCTAATTGCCTGCCTACATGCCTGCCTAATTATCTGCTTAATTTCCTGCCTAATTAACTTCCTTATTAAATGCCTATTTGCCTGCCTAATTAACTGCCTAATTAACTGCCTAATTGCCTGCCTAATTGACCGCCTAATTAACTGCCTAATTGCCTGCCTAATTGACCGCCTAATTTACTGCCTAATTGCCTGCTTAATTATCTGCCTAATTGACTGCCTAATTATCTGCTTAATTGCCTGCCTAATTAACTGCCTAATTATCTGCTTAATTGCCTGCCTAATTAACTGCCCAATTGCCTGCCTAATTAACTGCCTAATTAACTGCCCAATTGCCTGCCTAACTGACCGCCTAAATAACTGCCTAATAGCCTGCCTAATAACCTGCCAAATTGCCTGCCTGCCTAATTAACTGCTTAATTGCCTGCTTATTTGCCTGCTTGCCTAATAGCCTGCTTGCATAATTCCTTGCCTAATAACTGCATAATTGCCTGCTTAATTACCTGCCTAATTGCCTGTATAATTGCTTGACTAATAAACTGCCTTATTGCCTGCCTTATTGCCTGCTTAATTGCCTGCCTAATTGCCAGCTTAATTTACTTCCTAATTGCCTGCCTAATTGCCTGCCTAATTAACTGCCTAATTGCCTGCCTTATTATGTGCCTAATTTCCTGCCTAATTAACTGCCTATGTGCCTGCCTAATTATCTGCTTTATTGCCTGCCTAATTAAATGCTTAAATATCTGCCTAATTGCCTTCCTAATTAACTACCTAATTAACTGCCCAATTGCCTGCCTAATTAACTGCATAATTAACTGCCCAATTGCCGGCCTAATTGACCGCCTAATTAGGTGCCTAATTGCCTGCCTAATTGCCTGCCTAATTATCTGCCTAATAGCCTGCCTAATTGCCTGCCTTATTACCTGCCAATTTTACTGCCTTCCTAATAAACTGCTTAATTGCCTGCCTAATTGCCTGCATGCCTAATTGCCTGTCTGCCTAATTGCCTGCCTGCCTAATTGCCTGCCTGCCTGCCTAATTGCTTGCCTAATTACTACCTAATTACCTGCCTAAATGCCTGTCAAATTAACTGCCTTATTGCCTGCCTATTTGCCTGCTTAATTGCCTTCCCAATTGCCTGCCTAATTGCCTGTCTAATTAACTGCCTTATTGCCTGCCCAATGGCCTGCCTAATTAACTGCACAATTGCCTGCCTAATTAAATTCCTAATTAAATGCCTAATTGCCTGCCTTTTTGACCTTTTAATTAACTGCCTAATTGCCTGCTTAATTATCTGCTTAATTGCCTGCCTAATTATCTGGTTAATTGCCTGCCTAATTATCTGGTTAATTGCCTGCCTAATTAACTGCCTAATTATCTGCTTAATTGCCTGCCTAATTAACTGCCTAATTAACTGCCCAATTTCCTGCCTAATTAACTGCCTAATTAACTGCCCCAATTGCCTGCCTAATTGACCGCCTAATTAACTGCCTAATTGCCTGCTTAATTATCTGCCTAATTGCCTGCCTAAATATCTGCTTTATTGCTGGCCTTATTAACTGCCTAAATATCTGCTTAATTGCCTGCCTAATTAAGTGCCTAATTAACTGCCCAATTGCCTGCCTAATTACTTGCCTAATTAACTGCCTAATTAACTGCCAAATTGCCTGCCTAATTCACTGCCTAATTAACTGCTTAAGTGTCTGCCTAATTGCCTGCCTAATTAACTGCCTGATTGCCTGCTTAATTATCTGCCTTATTGCCTGCCTAATGAAATGCCTAATTGCCTGCCTAATTGCCTGCCTTATTAACTACCTTATTAAATGCACAATTGCCTGCCTAATTAACTGCCTAATTAAATGCCTAATTGCCTGTCTAATTAACCGCCTAATCTAATGTCTAATTGCCTGCCTAATTAACTGCCTAATTAACTGCCTAATTGCCTGCCTACTAACCGCCTAATTAACTGCCTAAATTGCCTGCTTAATTATCTACCTAATTGCCTGCCTAATCATCTGCTTAATTGCCTGCCTAATTAACTGCCTAATTATATGCTTAATTGCCTGCCTAATTAACTGCTTAATTAACTGACCAATTGCCTGCCTAATTGAACGCCTAATTAACTGCCTTATAGCCTGCCTAATAACCTGCCAAATAGCCTGCCTGCCTAATTAACTGCTTAATTGCCTGCTTATTTGCCTGCTTGCCTAATTGCCTGCTTGCCTAATTGCTTGCCTAATAACTGCATAATTGCCTGCTAAATTACCTGCCTAATTGCCTGCCTAATTGCTTGACTAATAGACTGCCTTATTGCCCGCCTTATTGCCTGCTTAATTGCCTGCCTAATTGCCAGCCTAATTTACTTCCTAATTGCCTGCCAAATTGCCTTCCTAATTAACTGCCTAATTGCCTGTTTTATTATGTGCCTAATTGCCTGCCTAATTAACTGCCTAATTGCCTGCCTAATTGCCTGCCTAATTAACTACCTAAATAACTGCACACTTGCCTGTCTAATTAACTGCCTAATTAAATGCCTAATTGCCTGTCTAATTAACCGCCTAATAAACTGCCTAATTGCCTGCTTAATTATCTGCCTAATTGCCTGCCTAATTAACTGCCTAATTGACTGCCTAATTGCCAGCCTAATTGCCTGCCTAATTATCTGCCTAATTGCCTGCCTAATTAACTGCCTTATTAACTGCCTAATTGCCTGCCTATTTAACTGCCTAAGTGCCTGCCTAATTGCCTGCCTTATTAACTGCCTGATTGCCTTCTCATATATCTGCCTAATTGCCTGCCTAATTAACTGCCTATTTGCCTGCCTAAATTCCTGCCTAATTGCCTGCCTAATTATCTGCTTAATTGGCTGCCTAATAAACTGCCTAATTAACTGCCCAATTGCTTGCTTAATTAACTGCCTAATTAACTGCCCAATTGCCTGCCTAATTAACTGCCTAGTTAACTGCCTAAGTGCCTGCCTAATTGCCTGCTTAATACCCTGCCTAATTAACTGCCTAATTGCCTGTCTAATTATCTGCCTTATTGCCTGCCCAATTACCTGCCTAATTAACTGCCCAATTGCCTGCCTAATTAACTGCCTAATTAACTGCCTAAGTGCCTGCCTAACTGCCTGCCTAATTAACTGCCTAATTGCCTGCCTAATTGCCTGCCTACATGCCTGCCTAATTATCTGCTTAATTTCCTGCCTAATTAACTTCCTTATTAAATGCCAATTTGCTTGTCTAATTAACCGCCTAATAAACTGCCTAATTGCCTGCTTAATTATCTGCCTAATTGCCTGCCTAATTAACTGCCTAATTGACTGCCTAATTGCCAGCCTAATTGCCTGCCTAATCATCTGCTTAATTGCCTGCCTAATTAACTGCCTAATAGTCTGCTTAATTTCCAGCCTAATTAACTGCCTAATTTACTGCCTAATTAACTGCCTAATTAAATGCCTAATTGCCTGTCTAATTAAACGCCTAATTAACTGCCTAATTGCCTGCTTAATTATCTGCCTAATTGCCTGCCTAATTAACTGCCTAATTGACTGCCTAATTGCCAGCCTAATTGCCTGCCTAATTATCTGCCTAATTGCCTGCCTAATTAACTGCCTTATTAACTGCCTAATTGCCTGCCTAATTAACTGCCTAAGTGCCTGCCTAATTGCCTGCCTGATTAACTGCCTGATTGCCTTCTCATATATCTGCCTAATTGCCTGCCTAATTAACTGCCTATTTGCCTGCCTAAATGCCTGCCTAATTGCCTGCCTAATAAACTGCCTAATTAACTGCCCAATTGCTTGCTTAATTAACTGCCTAATTAACTGCCCAAATGCCTGCCTAATTAACTGCCTAGTTAACTGCCTAAGTGCCTGCCTAATTGCCTGCTTAATACCCTGCCTAATTAACTGCCTAATTGCCTGTCTAATTATCTGCCTTATTGCCTGCCCAATTACCTGCCTAATTATCTGCCCAATTGCCTGCCTAATTAACCGCCTTATTAACCGTCTAATTGCCGGCCTAATAAACTGCATAATTAACTGACTAATTGCCTGCCTAATTGACCGCCTAATTAACTGCCTAATTGCCTGCTTAATTATCTGCCTAATTGCCTGCCTTATTATCTGCTTAATTGCGTGCTAAATTAAATGCCTAATTATCTGCTCAATTGCCTGCCTAATTACTGCTTAATTGCCTGCCTAATTAACTGCTTAATTAAATGCCTAACTACCTGTCTAATTAACTGCCTAATTAACTGCCCAATTGCCTGCATAATTTACTGCCTAATTAACTGCCTAATTGCCTGCCTAATTGACCGCCTAATTAACTGCCTAATTGCCTGCCTAATTATCTGCTTAATTGCCTGCCTAATTAAATGCCTAATTATCTGCTTAATTGCCTGCCTAATTAACTGCACATTTGCCTGCCTAATTAACTGCTTAATTAAATGCCTAATTACCTGTCTAATTAACTGCCTAATTAACTGCCTAATTGCCTGCCTAATAAACTGCCTAATTAACTGCCTAATTGCCTGCCTAATTGACCGCCTAATTAACTGCCTAATTGCCTGCTTAATTATCTGCCTAATTGCCTGCCTAATTATCTGCTTAATTGCCTGCCTAATTAAATGCCTAATTATTTCCTAATTGCCTGCCTAATTAACTGCCCAATTGCCTGCCTAATTAACTGCCTAATTAACTTCCAAATGCCTGCCTAATTGACCGCCTAATTAACTGCCTAATTGCCTGCTTAATTATCTGCCTAATTGACTGCAAAATTATCTGCTTAATTGCCTGCCTAATTAACTGCCTAATTATCTGCTTAATTGCCTGCCTAATTAACTGCCTAATTAACTGCCAAATTGCCTGCCTAATTAACTGCATAATTAACTGACCAATTGCCTGCCTAATTGACCGCCTAATTAACTGCCTAATAGCCTGCCTAATTACCTGCCAAATTGCCTGCCTGCCTAATTAACTGCTTAATTGCCTGGTTATTTGCCTGCTTGCCTAATAGCCTGCTTGCCTAATTGCTTGCCTAATAACTGCATAATTGCCTGCAAAATTACCTGTCTAATTGCCTGCCTAATTGCTTGACTAATAAACTGCCTTATTTCCTGCCTTATTGCCTGCTTAATTGCCTGCCTAATTTCCAGCCTAATTAACTTCCTAATTGCCTGGCTAATTGCCTGCCTAATTAACTGCCTAATTGCCTGCCTTATTATGTGCCTAATTGCCTGCCTAATTAACTGCCTAAGTGCCTGCCTAATTGCCTGCCTAATTAACTGCCTGATTGCCTGCTTAATTATCTGCCTAATTGCCTGCAAATTAACTGCCTAATTGCCTGCCTAATTGCCTGCCTAATTAACTACCTAATTAACTGCACACTTGCCTGCCTAATTAACGGCCTAATTAAATGTCTAATTGCCTGTCTAATTAACTACCTAATTAACTGCACAATTGCCTACCTAATTAACTCCCTAATTAAATGCCTAACTGCCTTCCTAATTAACTGCCTAATTGCCTGCCTAATTGACCGCCTAATTTACTGCCTAATTGCCTGCTTAATTATCTGCCTAATTGACTGCCTAATTATCTGCTTAATTGCCTGCCTAATTAACTGCCTAATTATCTGCTTAATTGCCTGCCTAATTAACTGCCCATTGCCTGCCTAATTAACTGCCTAATTAACTGCCCAATTGCCTGCCTAACTGACCGCCTAAATAACTGCCTAATAGCCTGCCTAATAACCTGCCAAATTGCCTGCCTGCCTAATTAACTGCTTAATTGCCTGCTTATTTGCCTGCTTGCCTAATAGCCTGTTTGCCTAATTCATTGCCTAATAACTGCATAATTGCCTGCTTAATTACCTGCCTAATTGCCTGTATAATTGCTTGACTAATAAACTGCCTTATTGCCTGCCTAATTGCCTGCTTAATTGCATGCCTAATTGCCAGCTTAATTTACTTCCTAATTGCCTGCCTAATTGCCTGCCTAATTAACTGCCTAATTGCCTGCCTTATTATGTGCCTAATTTCCTGCCTAATTAACTGCCTATGTGCCTGCCTAATTATCTGCTTTATTGCCTGCCTAATTAAATGCTTAAATATCTGCCTAATTGCCTTCATAATTAACTACCTAATTAACTGCCCAATTGCCAGCCTAATTAACTGCATAATTAACTGCCCAATTGCCGGCCTAATTGACCGCCTAATTAGGTGCCTAATTGCCTGCCTAATTGCCTGCCTAATTATCTGCCTAATAGCCTGCCTAATTGCCTGCCTTATTACCTGCCAATTTTACTGCCTTCCTAATAAACTGCTTAATTGCCTGCCTAATTGCCTGCCTGCCTAATTGCCTGCCTGCCTAATTGCCTGCCTGCCTAATTGCCTGCCTGCCTAATTGCTTGCCTAATTACTACCTAATTACCTGCCTAAATGCCTGTCAAATTAACTGCCTTATTGCCTGCCTATTTGCCTGCTCTATTGCCTTCCCAATTGCCTGCCTAATTGCCTGTCTAATTAACTGCCTTATTGCCTGCCCAATGGCCTGCCTAATTAACTGCACAATTGCCTGCCTAATTAACTGCCTAATTAAATGCCTAATTGCCTGCCTTTTTGACCTTTTAATTAACTGCCTAATTGCCTGCTTAATTATCTGCCTAATTGCCTGCCTAATTATCTGGTTAATTGCCAGCCTAATTAACTGCCTAATTATCTGCTTAATTGCCTGCCTAATTAACTGCCTAATTAACTGCCCAATTTCCTGCCTAATTAACTGCCTAATTAACTGCCCAATTGCCTGCCTAATTGACCGCCTAATTAACTGCCTAATTGCCTGCTTAATTATCTGCCTAATTGCCTGCCTAAATATCTGCTTAATTGCTGGCCTAATTAACTGCCTAATTATCTGCTTAATTGCCTGCCTAATTAAGTGCCTAATTAACTGCCCAATTGCCTGCCTAATTACCTGCCTAATTAACTGCCTAATTAACTGCCAAATTGCCTGCCTAATTCACTGCCTAATTAACTGCTTAAGTGTCTGCCTAATTGCCTGCCTAATTAACTGCCTGATTGCCTGCTTAATTATCTGCCTTATTGCCTGCCTAATGAAATGCCTAATTGCCTGCCTAATTGCCTGCCTTATTAACTACCTTATTAAATGCACAATTGCCTGCCTAATTAACTGCCTAATTAAATGCCTAATTGCCTGTCTAATTAACCGCCTAATCTACTGCATAATTGCCTGCCTAATTAACTGCCTAATTAACTGCCTAATTGCCTGCCTAATAACCGCCTAATTAACTGCCTAATTGCCTGCTTAATTATCTACCTAATTGCCTGCCTAATCATCTGCTTAATTGCCTGCCTAATTAACTGCCTAATTATATGCTTAATTGCCTGCCTAATTAACTGCTTAATTAACTGACCAATTGCCTGCCTAATTGACCGCCTAATTAACTGCCTTATAGCCTGCCTAATAACCTGCCAAATAGCCTGCCTTCCTAATTAACTGCTTAATTGCCTGCTTATTTGCCTGCTTGCCTAATTGCCTGCTTGCCTAATTGCTTGCCTAATAACTGCATAATTGCCTGCTAAATTACCTGCCTTATAGCCTGCCTAATTGCTTGACTAATAAACTGCCTTATTGCCCGCCTTATTGCCTGCTTAATTGCCTGCCTAATTGCCAGCCTAATTTACTTCCTAATTGCCTGCCAAATTGCCTGCCTAATTAACTGCCTAATTGCCTGTTTTATTATGTGCCTAATTGCCTGCCTAATTAACTGCCTAATTGCCTGCCTAATTGCCTGCCTAATTAACTACCTAAATAACTGCACACTTGCCTGTCTAATTAACTGCCTAATTAAATGCCTAATTGCCTGTCTAATTAACCGCCTAATAAACTGCCTAATTGCCTGCTTAATTATCTGCCTAATTGCCTGCCTAATTAACTGCCTAATTGACTGCCTAATTGCCAGCCTAATTGCCTGCCTAATTATCTGCCTAATTGCCTGCCTAATTAACTGCCTTATTAACTGCCTAATTGCCTGCCTAATTAACTGCCTAAGTGCCTGCCTAATTGCCTGCCTGATTAACTGCCTGATTGCCTTCTCATATATCTACCTAATTGCCTGCCTAATTAACTGCCTATTTGCCTGCCTAAATGCCTGCCTAATTGCCTGCCTAATTATCTGCTTAATTGCCTGCCTAATAAACTGCCTAATTAACTGCCCAATTGCTTGCTTAATTAACTGCCTAATTAACTGCCCAATTGCCTGCCTAATTAACTGCCTAGTTAACTGCCTAAGTGTCTGCCTAATTGCCTGCTTAATACCCTGCCCAATTTTACTGCCTAATTGCCTGTCTAATTATCTGCCTTATTGCCTGCCCAATTACCTGCCTAATTAACTGCCCAATTGCCTGCCTAATTAACTGCCTAATTAACTGCCTAAGTGCCTGCCTAACTGCCTGCCTAATTAACTGCCTAATTGCCTGCCTTATTGCCTGCCTACATGCCTGCCTAATTATCTGCTTAATTTCCTGCCTAATTAACTTCCTTATTAAATGCCAATTTGCCTGTCTAATTAACTGCCTAATTAACTGCCCAATTGCCTGCCTAATTAACTGCCTAATTAACTGCCTAATTGCCTGCCTTATTGACCGCCTAATTGCTGCTTAATTATCTGCCTAATTGCCTGCCTAATCATCTGCTTAATTGCCTGCCTAATTAACTGCCTAATAGTCTGCTTAATTTCCAGCCTAATTAACTGCCTAATTGCCTGCCTAATTGACCGCCTAATTAACTGCCTAATTGCCTGCCTAATTGACCGCCTAATTAACTGCCTAATTGCCTGCTTAATTATCTGCCTAATTGCCTGCCTAATTATCTGCTTAATTGCCTGCCTAATTAAATGCTTAATTATCTGCTTAATTGCCTGCCTAATTAACTAACCAATTGCCTGCCTTATTAACTGCCTAATTAACTGCCAAATGCCTGCCTTATTGACCGCCTAATTAACTGCCTAATTGCCTGCTTAATTATCTGCATAATTGACTGCCAAATGATCTGCTTAATTGCCTGCCTAATTAACTGCCTAACTATCTGCCTAATTGCCTGCCTAATTAACCGCCTAATTAACTTTCCAATTGCCTGCTTAATTATCTGCCTAATTACCTGCCTAATTGCCTGCCTATTTATCTGCTTAATTGCCTGCCTATATAACTGCCTAATTAACTGCCCAATTGCCTGCCTAATTAACTGCCTAATTAACTGCCCAATTGCCTGCCTAATTAACTGCCTACGTGCCTGCCTAATTGCCTGCCTAATTAACTGCCTGATTGCCTTCTCATATATCTGCCTAATTGCCTGCCTAATTGCCTGCTTAATTGCCTGCCTAATTGCCTGCCTAATTATCTGCTTAATTGCCTGCCTAATTAACTGCCTAATTATCTGCCTAATTGCCTGCCTAATCATCTGCTTAATTGCCTGCCTAATTAACTGCCTAATAGTCTGCTTAATTTCCAGCCTAATTAACTGCCTAATTAACTGCCTAATTGCCTGCCTGATTGACCGCCTAATTAACTGCCTAATTGCCTGCCTAATTGACCGCCTAATTAACTGCCTAATTGCCTGCTTAATTATCTGCTAATTGCCTGCCTAATTATCTGCTTAATTGCCTGCCTAATTAAATGCCTAATTATCTGCTTAATTGCCTGCCTAATTAACTAACCAATTGCCTGCCTTATTAACTGCCTAATTAACTGCCAAATGCCTGCCTTATTGACCGCCTAATTAACTGCCTAATTGCCTGCTTAATTATCTGCATAATTGACTGCCAAATGATCTGCTTAATTGCCTGCCTAATTAACTGCCTAACTATCTGCTTAATTGCCTGCCTAATTAACTG
>NW_026962576.1:35000-37678 GCF_032445375.1 Bacillus rossius redtenbacheri | reverse complement strand
AGCCTGTGTTAATACACATGTTAATTTAACATGTAAAATTACAGAGGATTATTTCCCCGGCCGCGGAGGCCTCGGTCGCCGCCAGAATTTTCTGGCTGCCCGCTCAATGTATTGCAGAGTCCCGCAGGCTTGCTTCTCCAAGCCTGTGTTAATACACATGTTAATGTAACATGCAAAATCACCAATGACAAATTCCTCGGCCGCGGAGGCCTCGATCGCCGGGAAAATGTTCTGGCTCCCTGCTCGAATTTTTTTTCTAAGTCCCGATTCGCTATTACAGGCTGGCGCACGGAGTCCGAGGGGCGTAAATATGCCGGGTAGTGGTGCCTTCCGTCGCCGAGACATTTTACAATTGCCTGGGAGCAGTATTTAACATGTTAATTTTTTCCCCCTCGGGACACCACTACCCCCTATATAACCCAAAATGGGCCTTGCCAAGGGGGCGCGCAACGCCCGAGCGCGGGCGTTTTTTCCCGGCCGCCGAGGCCTCCATCGCCGGGAGAATGTCTTCAGCTATTTGCTAGATTTCCCGATTCGCCCCGCACGGCAAACAACCACGAACGAGGTGGTTTTCGAGAGTTCTTCCGGCCGCGGAGGCCTCGGCCGCCGGGAGAATTTCTCCGGCCCCTGTTCGAAATTTTTCTAAGACCAGAATGCCTGCATCTCCCAGCCTGTGTTAATACACATGTTAATTTAACATGTAAAATCACCAAGGACCATTTCCTCGGCCGCGGAGGCCTCGGTCGCCGCCAGAATTTTCTGGCTGCCCGCTCCCCATGGGTAGACGCGGAGCCCGAGCGCCGAGAGTTCTCCCGGCCGCGGAGGGCCTCGGTCGCCGGGGAGAATTTCTGCGGCCCCTGCTCGAAATTTTTCAAAGTCCAGAATGCCTGCTTCTCCCAGCATGTGTTAATACACATGTTAATTTAACATGTAATATTACCAATGACCTTTTCCTCGGCCGCGGAGGCCTCGGTCGCCGCCAGAATTTTCTGGCTGCCCGCTCCCCATGGGTAGACGCGGAGCCCGAGCGCCGAGAGTTCTCCCGGCCGCGGAGGCCTCGGTCGCCGGGAGAATTTCTCCGGCCCCTGCTCGAAATTTTTCAAAGTCCAGAATGCCTGCTTCTCCCAGCATGTGTTAATACACATGTTAATTTAACATGTAAAATTACCAAGGATTATTATCCCGGCCGCGGAGGCCTCGGTCGCCGCCAGAATTTTCTGGCTCCCCGCTCAATATATTGCAGAGTCCCGCAGGCTTGTTTCTCCCAGCCAGTGTTAATACACATGTTAATTTAACATGTAAAATCACCGATGACCATTTCCTCGGCCGCGGAGGTCTCGGTCACCGCCAGAATTTTCTGGCTCCCTGCTCGAATTTTTTCTAAGTCCCGATTCGCTATTATAGGCTGGCGCACGGATTCCGAGGGGCGGGAATTCGCCGGGTAGTGGTGCCTTCCGTCGCCGAGACATTTCTCTATTGCCTGGAAGCTGTATTTAACATGTTAATTTTTACCCCTCGGGACACCACTACCCCCTATATAACCCAAAATGGACCTTGCCGCGGGTACACGCGGAGCCCGAGCGCCGAGAGTTCTCCCGGCCGCGGAGGCCTCGGTCGCCGCCAGAATTTTCTGGCTCCCCGCTCAATGTATTGCAGAGTCCCGCAGGCTTGCTTCTCCAAGCCTGTGTTAATACACATGTTAATTTAACATGCAAAATCACCAATGACAATTTCCTCGGCCGCGGAGGCCTCCATCGCCGGGAGAATTTTCTGGCTCTCTGCTCGAATTTTTTCTAAGTCCCGATTCGCTATTACAGGCTGGCGCACGGAGTCCGAGGGGCGGAAATATGCCGGGTAGTGGTGCCTTCCGTCGCCGAGACATTTCTCTATTGCCTGGAAGCTGTATTTAACATGTTAATTTTTTCCCCTCGGGACACCACTACCCCCTATATAACCCAAAATGGGCCTTGCCATGGGGTGCGCGCAACGCCCAAAACGCGCGCGTTTTTCCCGGCCGCCGAGGCCTCGATCGCCGGGAGAATGTCTCCAGCTATTTGCTTGATTTCCCGATTCGCCCCGCACGGCAAACAACCACGAACGAAAACAACCACGAATAGAGCAAAATTGCTATTTCTCAAGAACTTCTGTGTGGACGTGGCTGCTGCTTCTGCCACAGCTTCTCGGAAGGAAAATACGTCATTACTGATCCAAGCTAATATATTTTTACTGAATATATTAAAAAAAAAAAAAAAAGTTAAAAAAAAAAAAACACTGTTTCTATGGAAAACAAAATTTCAAAATAGAAAATAAATTTGAATTAAAAATATTTTAAGATTAATTAATAAATATAAATTAATATTAGTATATATAAAAAAATTATTTTATTTAACATAATTTAAATGGGGTGCTTCTTAAGATATTATCCACATGATAATCCTCATACTCACATATGGCAATAAAATATTTATAATAATATACACCATTCATCCACACTTTTTTTTATTGATAAAATAATTTTTTTATATAAAATATTTAAAATTAAAATTTTTTTAAAAAAAATTTACACTATTGTGGACTTGAACTGACTTACCTCAGAGAACTAATATTTAAAATTAATTAAAAAAAAACCAATGACCTAACCTGACCTAACCAAACCCAACCTAACATAACCTAACCTA
>NW_026962576.1:0-20000 GCF_032445375.1 Bacillus rossius redtenbacheri | reverse complement strand
ACCGGTCTGAAGACCTCACTAAATCATTCAATCGGTAGTAGCGACGGGCGGTGTGTACAAAGGGCAGGGACGTAATCAACGCGAGCTTATGACTCGCGCTTACTGGGAATTCCTCGTTCATGGGGTACAATTGCAAGCCCCAATCCCTAGCACGAAGGAGGTTCAACGGGTTACCCGGCCCTTTCGGGCTAGGAGGACACGCTGATTCCTTCAGTGTAGCGCGCGTGCGGCCCAGAACATCTAAGGGCATCACAGACCTGTTATTGCTCAATCTCGTGCGGCTAGAAGCCGCCTGTCCCTCTAAGAAGATCATTTGTCGCCGGTAGCACGAAGGGATACCGGAAGCGACTAGTTAGCAGGCCAGAGTCTCGTTCGTTATCGGAATTAACCAGACAAATCGCTCCACCAACTAAGAACGGCCATGCACCACCACCCACCGAATCAAGAAAGAGCTCTCAATCTGTCAATCCTTCCGGTGTCCGGGCCTGGTGAGGTTTCCCGTGTTGAGTCAAATTAAGCCGCAGGCTCCACTCCTGGTGGTGCCCTTCCGTCAATTCCTTTAAGTTTCAGCTTTGCAACCATACTTCCCCCGGAACCCAAAAGCTTTGGTTTCCCGGAAGCTGCCCGCCGAGTCATCGGAGGAACTTCGGCGGATCGCTAGCTGGCATCGTTTATGGTTAGAACTAGGGCGGTATCTGATCGCCTTCGAACCTCTAACTTTCGTTCTTGATTAATGAAAACACACATGGCAAATGCTTTCGCTTAGGTTCGTCTTGCGACGATCCAAGAATTTCACCTCTAACGTCGCAATACGAATGCCCCCGTTTGTCCCTGTTAATCATTACCTCGGGTTCCGAAAACCAACAAAATAGAACCGAGGTCCTATTCCATTATTCCATGCACACAATATTCAGGCGAAACACTGCCTGCTTTGAGCACTCTAATTTGTTCAAAGTAAACGTGCCGGCCCACCTCGACACTCGGTGAAGAGCACCGCGGTAGGATTGCATCGGACCGCCGACGCGCGGGGCCCAAGCATGCACCCCGGGACGAAACACCCGCATCCAACCCGGCCTCCGCGAAGAGGTTACGAGAGGAGGGGCGAACGCCCGAGGGAAGGGGCTTGCCGCGGCCGACCGCATCCCCGGCAGGACGTCCGCACGGGCATGCCAGTTAGACACCGACGAACGGTGAACCGACAGCGTGGGACACAAGTCCAACTACGAGCTTTTTAACCGCAACAACTTTAATATACGCTATTGGAGCTGGAATTACCGCGGCTGCTGGCACCAGACTTGCCCTCCAATGGATACTCGTTAAAGGGTTTAAAGTGTTCTCATTCCGATTACGGGGCCTCGGATGAGTCCCGTATCGTTATTTTTCGTCACTACCTCCCCGTGCCGGGAGTGGGTAATTTGCGCGCCTGCTGCCTTCCTTGGATGTGGTAGCCGTTTCTCAGGCTCCCTCTCCGGAATCGAACCCTGATTCCCCGTTACCCGTTACAACCATGGTAGGCGCAGAACCTACCATCGACAGTTGATAAGGCAGACATTTGAAAGATGCGTCGCCGGTACGGAGACCGTGCGATCAGCACAAAGTTATCCAGAGTCACCAAAGCAAACGGACGCAGACGAGCCACGCCGATTGGTTTTGATCTAATAAAAGCATCCCTCCCATTTCTGGTCGGGACTCAGTTCAGCATGTATTAGCTCTAGAATTACCACAGTTATCCAAGTCATGTGGTACGATCTAAGGAACCATAACTGATTTAATGAGCCATTCGCGGTTTCACCTTATTTTGGCTTGCACTTAGACATGCATGGCTTAATCTTTGAGACAAGCATATGACTACTGGCAGGATCAACCAGGGAGCTGCTAGCAGCTTTTTTTTTCGTTCGGAGGAACCTCCCGGGTCCGCAGAGCACCGGGTCCGAATCTTATGATGTACATTTTTTTTTCCTTCTGTATCAACAAGTACGGGGGCGACTTCCCAATATCGACACCCGCTTTGCAATTGCAAAGTCTTTCCTTCCATCTCTAATTAATTTTCCTAGGGAGTAGGCGAGGCCAAACTTCCAAGGCTTTCACTGGCGAATATATCGCGCTCTTAGAAACTCGCATGGTACTTGGCGAGTGGATTTCAAATTATATGATCGGTGCCCACATTCGGGCGCGGCCCACTGCGGGAGCAGACCGTTGGCCCGTGGGCTCGCTGTGAACTAATTTGCCCACTGGTCCGAAAAGTATTCATTTCTAAACACCTTTGGCCAGGGCTGAAGACCGCGACTAACCCCTTTGAAACTTGTCTCTCAGGGAGCTGCGATCCATCAAACATTTCATTGTTAACAGAGGGGAACCATTACTTGGTTAAGACGATAGGACACGCGTTCCCCACCATTTCGCATCCAATCGAATTGCCGCACAAGAGCTCGTTACCTGAGAAAGGTATAGCATTGGCTCGCAGCTAGTGTATTGCAGTTCAGACAGATAGGCCACTTTAGATAGTTCTTAGTGTTCACAGTT
Organism: Bacillus rossius redtenbacheri; assembly: GCF_032445375.1. Lineage (NCBI taxonomy): Eukaryota > Metazoa > Arthropoda > Insecta > Phasmatodea > Bacillidae > Bacillus > Bacillus rossius. The sequence goes on along the minus strand of NW_026962576.1, from coordinate 17,477 downwards.
ATCACCAAGACTAGACCCATATGGATTTAATTCTTCAAGGAGCAGCGGTCCACCAATAAGAGAGATGAAGACATGTTTTCGGATGGCCACAACGCCCCCTCGCCACCCAAATGTGCATGTTTTAAGTGTACATTGGGAGTCGACGGAACATCGGGAGTCCGCTTGCTTTCTCCGGATCAGCTGCCACCCCCCTGATCTACCAGATAGACAAGAACATGTCTTCTCCACCAATCTCATCCACCGAAGCTCCGATCATGGCTTCTTCTACCTTTATACTGATATACCCCCACGGAGCAACATGCGGGCAAGGGAACTCTTGCTACCCTTCAGTAAAGCAGGTATCTCTTATAGATGGTGACTGCACCTTGGCCAGGATTGAAGACCGCGACTAACCCCTTTGAAACTTGTCTCTCAGGGAGCTGCGATCCATCAAACATTTCATTGTTAACAGAGGGGAACCATTACTTGGTTAAGACGATAGGACACGCGTTCCCCACCATTTCGCATCCAATCGAATTGCCGCACAAGAGCTCGTTACCTAAGAAAGGTATAGCATTGGCTCGCAGCTAGTGTATTGCAGTTCAGACAGATAGGCCACTTTAGATAGTTCTTAGTGTTCACAGTTATCACCAAGACTAGACCCATATGGAATTAATTCTTCAAGGAGCAGCGGTCCACCAATAAGAGAGATGAAGACATGTTTTCGGATGGCCACAACGCCCCCTCGCCACCCAAATGTGCATGTTTCAAGTGTACATTGGGAGTCGACGGAACATCGGGAGTCCGCTTGCTTTCTCCGGATCAGCTGCCACCCCCCTGATCTACCAGATAGACAAGAACATGTCTTCTCCGCCAATCTCATCCACCGAAGCTCCGATCATGGCTTCTTCTACCTTTATACTGATATACCCCCACGGAGCAACATGCGGGCAAGGGAACTCTTGCTACCCTTCAGTAAAGCAGGTATCTCTTATAGATGGTGACTGCACCTTGGCCAGGATTGAAGACCGCGACTAACCCCTTTGAAACTTGTCTCTCAGGGAGCTGCGATCCATCAAACATTTCATTGTTAACAGAGGGGAACCATTACTTGGTTAAGACGACCGGACACGCGTTCCCCACCATTTCGCATCCAATCGAATCGCCGCACAAGAGCTCGTTACCTGAGAAAGGTATAGCATTGGCTCGCAGCTTGTGTATTGCAGTTCAGACAGATAGGCCACTTTAGATAGTTCTTCGTGTTCACAGTTAAGACCACGGCTAGACCCATATGGAATTAATTCTTCAAGGAGCAGCGGTACACCAAGCATTTCATTGTGTACTAGAAAGCACCTCTACCATGTAACAAACATACGACCACCAAATTTCTGCTTACTTCCCCCAGCGGATAGTATTTGCTAGTATCATCCACAAAGTAAATCAATTTTTTCAATGTACCGCTTCTTGGGGGAACTGGGCATGAATCAATCAAGCATTTTGAGGTAGCATGTCCGCTTCACCGCGAGGTGCTCTGAATACCATTATACATTCTTTTTCATCATCCACTTTCAGACCACTACAAGACCCATACTGAATTAATTCCTCAAGGAGCTGCAGTCCACAAAACATTTTACTGTGTACTAGAGGGCACCTCCACCATGTAACAGAAAACATACAACCTTCTTAATTTAATTCTGCATTGTTTCCCAGACGATTTGTTAGCCATACAACAGTACCATCCACAGTAATTCACCTCTTTGAAATCCAATGCATTGTAGAGAAACTGAGGTGGTAGCATTCAAACCGTTCTGTAATGTTAATTCTGCTTCATAGAAAGGTGCTACAGGTTCCACAATAATTAATTGGATATTTTTGCAATATATATAGGGCGAGAAAACTCGGGGGGACTCCCTTTTCATTTATGTACATATTCTTTCCATATTGCAAATAATTCCAATTTTTCCCGATTGCATGTCCCCCTAATATACCCAAAATGGGCCTATCGATGGGTTCACAAAGGTACCCAAAATATGAGATTTTGACTGAAAGAGGCTGGCTAACTTCCGGGAACATGATCATAGGAAATAGGTCAAAATCCCGAATCGCAGTTGTTTACGAACAACCACGAACGGAGACTTAAAATAACCTATAAGGCTGGAATTCATGGGGCCTGTATAACAGGCATTTACACAGACTCTCGGGAGGGAGGGCTCTGTGGCCGGGAGAATTTTCTGGCTCCCCGCCCGAAACTTTTCAGAGTCCCTAATGCCTGCTTGAATGTGAATAAGCAGAGCCCGGTAGCTGATATTTTGCCGGGGTGTGGAGGCCCCGGTCGCCGCCAAATTCCTCTGGTCACAGCTTGTGTTAATACACATGTTAATTTTACATGCAAACCACCAATGACAATTTTCCTCGGCCGCGGAGGCCTCGGTCGCCGCCAGAATTTTCTGGTTCCCGCTCAATATATTGCAGAGTCCTGCAGGCCTGCTTCTGTAGGAATATGCAGAGCCCGGTAGCTGATATTTTGCCGGGGTGAGGAGGCCTCGGTCGCCGCCAAATTCCTCTCATCCCAGCTTGTGTTAATACACATGTTAATTTTACATGCAAAACCACCAATTACCATTTCCTCGGCCGCGGAGGCCTCGGTCGCCGGGAGATTTTCCTGGCTCCCCGCTCAATATACTGCACAGTCCCGCAGGCCTGTCTCCAGTGGAATACACACAGTCCGAGAGCCGAAAATTTGCCGGGGTGTGGAGGCCTCGGTCGCCAACAGATTGCCATAGGCTCTGGCTGCAATATTTACCGTGTATTTTTTCCCTCCAGAGACACCACTACACCCTATATAACCCAAAATGGGCCTTGACGCGTGTACACGCGGAGCCCGAGCGCCGAGAGTTCTCCCGGCCGCGGAGGCCTCGGTCGCCGGGAGAATTTCAACGGCCCCTGCTCGAAATTTTTCTAAGTCCAGAATGCCTGCTTCTCCCAGCCTGTGTTAATACACATGTTAATTTAACATGTAAAATCACCAAGGACCATTTCCTCGGCCGCGGAGGCCTCGGTCACCGCCAGAATTTTCTGGCTGCCCGCTCCCCATGGGTAGACGCGCTGCCCAAGCGCCGAGAGTTCTCCCGGCCGCGGAGGCCTCGGTCGCCGGGAGAATTTCTCCGGCCCCTGCTCGAAATTTTTCAAAGTCCAGAATGCCTGCTTCTCCCAGCATGTGTTAATACACATGTTAATTTAACATGTAATATTACCAATGACCTTTTCCTCGGCCGCGGAGGCCTCGGTCGCCGCCAGAATTTTCTGGCTGCCCGCTCCCCATGGGTAGACGCGGAGCCCGAGCGCCGAGAGTTCTCCCGGCCGCGGAGGCCTCGGTCGCCGGGAGAATTTCTCCGGCCCCTGCTCGAAATTTTTCAAAGTCCAGAATGCCTAGTTCTCCCAGCCTGTGTTAATACACATGTTAATTTAACATGTAAAATTACCAAGGATTATTATCCCGGCCGCAGAGGCCTCGGTCGCCGCCAGAAATTTCTGGCTCCCCGCTCAATGTATTGCAGAGTCCCGCAGGCTTGCTTCTCCAAGCCTGTGTTAATACACATGTTAATTTAACATGTAAAATTACAGAGGATTATTTCCCCGGCCGCGGAGGCCTCGGTCGCCGCCAGAATTTTCTGGCTGCCCGCTCAATGTATTGCAGAGTCCCGCAGGCTTGCTTCTCCAAGCCTGTGTTAATACACATGTTAATTTAACATGCAAAATCACCAATGACAAATTCCTCGGCCGCGGAGGCCTCGATCGCCGGGAAAATGTTCTGGCTCCCTGCTCGAATTTTTTTTCTAAGTCCCGATTCGCTATTACAGGCTGGCGCACGGAGTCCGAGGGGCGTAAATATGCCGGGTAGTGGTGCCTTCCGTCGCCGAGACATTGGTACAATTGCCTGGGAGCAGTATTTAACATGTTAATTTTTTCCCCTCGTGACACCACTACCCCCTATATAACGCAAAATGGGCCTTGCCAAGGGGGCGCGCAACGCCCGAGCGCGGGCGTTTTTCCCGGCCGCCGAGACCTCCATCGCCGGGAGAATGTCTTCAGCTATTTGCTAGATTTCCCGATTCGCCCCGCACGACAAACAACCACGAACGAGGTGGTTTTCGAGAGTTCTCCCGGCCGCGGAGGCCTCGGTCGCAGGGAGAATTTCCCTGGCCCCTGCTCGAAATTTTTCTAAGTCCAGAATGCCTGCATCTCCCAGCCTGTGTTAAAACACATGTTAATTTAACATGTAAAATTACCAATGACCATTTCCTCGGCCGCAGAGGCCTCGGTCGCAGCCAGAATTTTCTGGCTCCCTGCTCAATATATTGCAGAGTCCCGCATGCTTGCTTCTCCAAGCCTGTGTTAATACACATGTTAATTTAACATGTAAAATTACCGAGGATTATTTCCCCGGCCGCGGAGGCCTCGGTCGCCGCCAGAAATTTCTGGCTCCCCGCTCAATATATTGCAGCGACCCGCAGGCTTGCTTCTCCCAGCCTGTGTTAATACACATGTTAATTTAACATGTAAAATCACCAAGGACCATTTCCTCGGCCGCGGAGGCCTCGGTCGCCGCCAGAATTTTCTGGCTGCCCGCTCCCCATGTGTAGACGCGGAGCCCGAGCGCCGAGAGTTCTCCCGGCCGCGGAGGCCTCGTAGCCGGGAGAATTTCTCGGGCCCCTGCTCGAAATTTTTCTAAGTCCAGAATGCCTGCTTCTCCCAGCCTGTGTTAATACACATGTTAATTTAACATGTAATTTTACCAATGACCTTTTCCTCGGCCGCGGAGGCCTCGGTCGCCGCCAGAATTTTCTGGCTCCCGGCTCAATATATTACAGAGTCCCGCAGGCCTGTCTCCAGTGGAATACACACAGTCCGAGAGCCGAAAATTTGCCGGGGTGTGGAGGCCTCGGTCGCCAACAGATTGCCATAGGCTCTGGCTGCAATATTTACCGTGTATTTTTTCCCTCCAGAGACACCACTACCCCCTATAAAACCCAAAATAGGCCTTGCGGTGGGTACACGCAGAGCCCGAGCGCCGAAGTTCTCCCGGCCGCGGAGGCCTCGGTCGCCGGGAGAATTTCTCCGGCCCCTGCTCGAAATTTTTCAAAGTCCAGAATGCCTGCTTCTCCCAGCCTGTGTTAATACACATGTTAATTTAACATGTTAAATTATCGAGGATTATTTCCCCGGCCGTGGAGGCCTCGGTCGCCGCCAGAATTTTCTGGCTCCCCGCTCAATATATTGCAGAGTCCCGCAGGCTTGCTTCTCCCAGCCTGTGTTAATACACATGTTAATTTAACATGTAAAATCACCGAGGACCATTTCCTCGGCCGCGGAGGCCTCGGTCGCCGCCAGAATTTTCTGGCTCACCTCTCAATGTATTGCAGAGTCCCGCAGGCTTGGTTCTCCAAGCCTGTGTTAATACACATGTTAATTTAACATGTAAAATTACCGAGGATTATTTCCCCGGCCGCGGAGGCCTCGGTCGCCGCCAGAATTTTCTGGCTCCCCGCTCAATGTATTGCAGAGTCCCGCAGGCTTGGTTCTCCAAGCCTGTGTTAATACACATGTTAATTTAACATGTAAAATTACCGAGGATTATTTCCCCGGCCACGGAGGCCTCGGTCGCCGACAGAATTGTCTGGCTCCCTGCTCGAATTTTTTCTAAGTCCCGATTCGCTATTACAGGCTGGCGCACGGAGTCAGAGGGGCGGGAATTCGCCGGGTAGTGGTGCCTTCCGTCGCCGAGACATTTTTCTATTGCCTGGAAGCTGTATTTAACATGTTAATTTTTTCCCCCTCGGGACACCACTACCCCCTATATAACCCAACATGGGCCTTGCCGCGGGTACACGCGGAGCCCGAGCGCCGAGTGTTCTCCCGGCCGCGGAGGCCTCGGTCGCCGGGAGAATTTCTCCGGCCCCTGCTCGAAATTTTTCAAAGTCCAGAATGCCTGCTTCTCCCAGCCTGTGTTAATACACATGTTAATTTAACATGTTAAATTACCGAGGATTATTTCCCCGGCCGTGGAGGCCTCGGTCGCCGCCAGAATTTTCTGGCTCCCCGCTCAATATATTGCAGAGTCCCGCAGGCTTGCTTTTCCCAGCCTGTGTTAATACACATGTTAATTTAACATGTAAAATTACCAATGACCATTTCCTCGGCCGCAGAGGCCTCGGTCGCCGCCAGAATTTTCTGGCTCCCCGCTCAATGTATTGCAGAGTCCCGCAGGCATGCTTCTCCAAGCCTGTGTTAATACACATGTTAATTTAACATGTTAAATTACCGAGGATTATTTCCCCGGCCGTGGAGGCCTCGGTCGCCGCCAGAATTTTCTGGCTCCCCGCTCAATATATTGCAGAGTCCCGCAGGCTTGCTTTTCCCAGCCTGTGTTAATACACATGTTAATTTAACATGTAAAATCACCAAGGACCATTTCCTCGGCCGCGGAGGCCTCGGTCGCCGCCAGAATTTTCTGGCTTCCCGCTCCCCATGGGTAGACGCGGAGCCCGAGCGCCGAGAGTTCTCCCGGCCGCGGAGGCCTCGGTCGCCGGGAGAATTTCTCCGGCCCCTGCTCGAAATTTTTCAAAGTCTAGAATGCCTAGTTCTCCCAGCCTGTGTTAATACACATGTTAATTTAACATGTAAAATTACCAAGGATTATTATCCCGGCCGCAGAGGCCTCGGTCGCCGCCAGAAATTTCTGGCTCCCCGCTCAATGTATTGCAGCGTCCCGCAGGCTTGCTTCTCCAAGCCTGTGTTAATACACATGTTAATTTAACATGTAAAATTACAGAGGATTATTTCCCCGGCCGCGGAGGCCTCGGTCGCCGCCAGAATTTTCTGGCTGCCCGCTCAATGTATTGCAGAGTCCCGCAGGCTTGCTTCTCCAAGCCTGTGTTAATACACATGTTAATTTAACATGCAAAATCACCAATGACAAATTCCTCGGCCGCGGAGGCCTCGATCGCCGGGAAAATGTTCTGGCTCCCTGCTCGAATTTTTTTTCTAAGTCCCGATTCGCTATTACAGGCTGGCGCACGGAGTCCGAGGGGCGTAAATATGCCGGGTAGTGGTGCCTTCCGTCGCCGAGACATTTTACAATTGCCTGGGAGCAGTATTTAACATGTTAATTTTTTCCCCTCGGGACACCACTACCCCCTATATAACCCAAAATGGGCCTTGCCAAGGGGGCGCGCAACGCCCGAGCGCGGGCGTTTTTCCCGGCCGCCGAGGCCTCCATCGCCGGGAGAATGTCTTCAGCTATTTGCTAGATTTCCCGATTCGCCCCGCACGGCAAACAACCACGAACGAGGTGGTTTTCGAGAGTTCTCCCGGCCGCGGAGGCCTCGGTCGCCGGGAGAATTTCTCGGGCCCCTGCTCGAAATTTTTCTAAGTCCAGAATGCCTGCATCTCCCAGCCTGTGTTAAAACACATGTTAATTTAACATGTAAAATTACCAATGACCATTTCCTCGGCCGCAGAGGCCTCGGTCGCAGCCAGAATTTTCTGGCTCCCTGCTCAATATATTGCAGAGTCCCGCATGCTTGCTTCTCCCAGCCTGTGTTAATACACATGGTTATTTAACATGTAAAATTACCGAGGATTATTTCCCTGGCCGCAGAGGCCGCGGTCGCCGCCAGAATTTTCTGGCTCCCCGCTCAATGTATTGCAGAGTCCCGCAGGCTTGCTTCTCCAAGCCTGTGTTAATACACATGTTAATTTAACATGTAAAATTACCGAGGATTATTTCCCCGGCCGCGGAGGCCTCGGTCGCCGCCAGAATTTTCTGGCTCCCCGCTCAATATATTGCAGCGACCCGCAGGCTTGCTTCTCCCAGCCTGTGTTAATACACATGTTAATTTAACATGTAAAATTACCGAGGATTATTTCCCCGGCCGCGGAGGCTTCGGTCGCCGCCAGAATTTTCTGGCTCCCGGCTCAATATATTACAGAGTCCCGCAGGCCTGTCTCCAGTGGAATACACACAGTCCGAGAGCCGAAAATTTGCCGGGGTGTGGAGGCCTCGGTCGCCAACAGATTGCCATAGGCTCTGGCTGCAATATTTACCGTGTATTTTTTCCCTCCAGAGACACCACTACCCCCTATATAACCCAAAATGGGCCTTGCGGCGTGTACACGCGGAGCCCGAGCGCCGAAGTTCTCCCGGCCGCGGAGGCCTCGGTCGCCGGGAGAATTTCTCCGGCCCCTGCTCGAAATTTTTCAAAGTCCAGAATGCCTGCTTCTCCCAGCCTGTGTTAATACACATGTTAATTTAACATGTAAAATTACCGAGGATTATTTCCCCGGCCGCGGAGGCCTCGGTCGCCGCCAGAATTTTCTGGCTCCCCGCTCAATGTATTGCAGAGTCCCGCAGGCTTGCTTCTCCCAGCCTGTGTTAATACACATGTTAATTTAACATGTAAAATCATTGAGGACCATTTCCTCGGCCGCGGAGGCCTCGGTCGCCGCCAGAATTTTCTGGCTCCCCGCTCAATGTATTGCAGAGTCCCGCAGGCTTGCTTCTCCCAGCCTGTGTTAATACACATGTTAATTTAACATGTAAAATCAACAAGGACCATTTCCTCGGCCGCGGAGGCCTCGGTCGCCGCCAGAATTTTCTGGCTGCCCGCTCCCCATTGGTAGACGCGGAGCCCGAGCGCCGAGAGTTCTCCCGGCCGCGGAGGCCTCGGTCGCCGGGAGAATTTCTCCGGCCCCTGCTCGAAATTTTTCAAAGTCCAGAATGCCTGCTTCTCCCAGCATGTGTTAATACACATGTTAATTTAACATGTAATATTACCAATGACCTTTTCCTCGTCCGCGGAGGCCTCGGTCGCCGCCAGAATTTTCTGGCTGCCCGCTCCCCATGGGTAGACGCGCTGCCCGAGCGCCGAGATTTCTCCCGGCCGCGGAGGCCTCTGTCGCCGGGAGAATTTCTCTGGCCCCTGCTCGAAATTTTTCAAAGTCCAGAATGCCTAGTTCTCCCAGCCTGTGTTAATACACATGTTAATTTAACATGTAAAATTACCAAGGATTATTATCCCGGCCGCAGAGGCCTCGGTCGCCGCCAGAAATTTCTGGCTCCCCGCTCAATGTATTGCAGAGACCCGCAGGCTTGCTTCTCCAAGCCTGTGTTAATACACATGTTAATTTAACATGTAAAATTACCGAGGATTATTTCCCCGGCCGCGGAGGCCTCGATCGCCGCCAGAAATTTCTGGCTCCCCGCTCAATATATTGCAGCGACCCGCAGGCTTGCTTCTCCCAGCCTGTGTTAATACACATGTTAATTTAACATGTAAAATCACCAAGGACCATTTCCTCGGCCGCGGAGGCCTCGGTCGCCGCCAGAATTTTCTGGCTGCCCGCTCCCCATGTGTAGACGCGGAGCCCGAGCGCCGAGAGTTCTCCCGGCCGCGGAGGCCTCGGTCGCCGCCAGAATTTTCTGGCTCCCCGCTCAATGTATTGCAGAGTCCCGCAGGCTTGCTTCTCCAAGCCTGTGTTAATACACATGTTAATTTAACATGCAAAATCACCAATGACAATTTCCTCGGCCGCGGAGGCCTCCATCGCCGGGAGAATTTTCTGGCTCTCTGCTCGAATTTTTTCTAAGTCCCGATTCGCTATTACAGGCTGGCGCACGGAGTCCGAGGGGCGGAAATATGCCGGGTAGTGGTGCCTTCCGTCGCCGAGACATTTTACAATTGCCTGGGAGCAGTATTTAACATGTTAATTTTTTCCCCCTCGGGACACCACTACCCCCTATATAACCCAAAATGGGCCATGCAATGGGTGCCCACAACGCCCGAGCGCGGGCATTTTTCCCGGGCGCCGAGGCCTCGATCGCCGGGAGAATGTCTCCAGCTATTTGCATGATGTCCCGATTCGCCCCACAAGGCGAACAACCACGAACGAGGTGGTTTTCGTTCGTGGTTGTTTTCGTTCGTGGTTGTTTACTGTTCGTGGTTGTTTTCATTCGTGGTTGTTGTGCGTTCGTGGTTGTTGTCGTTCGGGGTTGTTTTCCGTTCGTGGTTGTTGTCGTTCGTGGTTGTTGTCGTTCGTGGTTGTTGTCGTTCGTGGTTGTTTTCCGTTCGTGGTTGTTTTACGTTCGTGGTTGTTTTCGAGGCAATTGGTACTTTGAAAATTTCAATCGGTTAGCTAGAAAAAATTCTCCCGGCGGTGATTGCCTTGATCGCCGGGAGAATTTTCTGGCTCCCCGATAAAATTTTTTCCAAGTCCCGATTCGCTCTTACTAGCTGGCGCACGGAGTCCGAGGGGCGGGAATTCGCCGGGTAGTGGTGTGTTCCGTCGCCGAGACATTTTCCTATTGCCTGGAAGCAGTATTTAACATGTTAATTTTTTCCCCCTCGGGACACCACTACCCCCTATATAACACAAAATGGGCCTTGCCGCGGGTACACCCGGAGCCCGAGCGCCGAGAGTTCTCCCGGCCGCAGAGGCCTCGGTCGCCGGGAGATTTTCTCCGGCCCCTGCTCGAAATTTTCCAAAGTCCAGAATGCCTGCTTCTCCCAGCCTGTGTTAATACACATGTTAATTTAACATGTAAAATCACCAAGGACCATTTCCTCGGCCGCGGAGGCCTCGGTCGCCGCCAGAATTTTCTGGCTGCCCGCTCCCCAAGGGTAGACGCGGAGCCCGAGCGCCGAGAGTTCTCCCGGCCGCGGAGGCCTCGGTCGCCGGGAGAATTTCTCCGGCCCCTGCTCGAAATTTTTCAAAGTCCAGAATGCCTGCTTCTCCCAGCATGTGTTAATACACATGTTAATTTAACATGTAATATTACCAATGACCTTTTCCTCGGCCGCGGAGGCCTCGGTCGCCGCCAGAATTTTCTGGCTGCCCGCTCCCCATGGGTAGACGCGGAGCCCGAGCGCCGAGAGTTCTCCCGGCCGCGGAGGCCTCGGTCGCCGGGAGAATTTCTCCGGCCCCTGCTCGAAATTTTTCAAAGTCCAGAATGCCTAGTTCTCCCAGCCTGTGTTAATACACATGTTAATTTAACATGTAAAATTACCAAGGATTATTATCCCGGCCGCAGAGGCCTCGGTCGCCGCCAGAAATTTCTGGCTCCCCGCTCAATGTATTGCAGAGTCCCGCAGGCTTGCTTCTCCAAGCCTGTGTTAATACACATGTTAATTTAACATGTAAAATTACAGAGGATTATTTCCCCGGCCGCGGAGGCCACGGTCGCCGCCAGAATTTTCTGGCTGCCCGCTCAATGTATTGCAGAGTCCCGCAGGCTTGCTTCTCCAAGCCTGTGTTAATACACATGTTAATTTAACATGCAAAATCACCAATGACAAATTCCTCGGCCGCGGAGGCCTCGATCGCCGGGAAAATGTTCTGGCTCCCTGCTCGAATTTTTTTTCTAAGTCCCGATTCGCTATTACAGGCTGGCGCACGGAGTCCGAGGGGCGTAAATATGCCGGGTAGTGGTGCCTTCCGTCGCCGAGACATTTTACAATTGCCTGGGAGCAGTATTTAACATGTTAATTTTTTCCCCTCGGGACACCACTACCCCCTATATAACCCAAAATGGGCCTTGCCAAGGGGGCGCGCAACGCCCGAGCGCGGGCGTTTTTCCCGGCCGCCGAGGCCTCCATCGCCGGGAGAATGTCTTCAGCTATTTGCTAGATTTCCCGATTCGCCCCGCACGGCAAACAACCACGAACGAGGTGGTTTTCGAGAGTTCTCCCGGCCGCAGAGGCCTCGGTCGCCGGGAGAATTTCTCGGGCCCCTGCTCGAAATTTTTCTAAGTCCAGAATGCCTGCATCTCCCAGCCTGTGTTAAAACACATGTTAATTTAACATGTAAAATTACCAATGACCATTTCCTCGGCCGCAGAGGCCTCGGTCGCAGCCAGAATTTTCTGGCTCCCTGCTCAATATATTGCAGAGTCCCGCATGCTTGCTTCTCCCAGCCTGTGTTAATACACATGGTTATTTAACATGTAAAATTACCGAGGATTATTTCCCTGGCCGCAGAGGCCGCGGTCGCCGCCAGAATTTTCTGGCTCCCCGCTCAATGTATTGCAGAGTCCCGCAGGCTTGCTTCTCCAAGCCTGTGTTAATACACATGTTAATTTAACATGTAAAATTACCGAGGATTATTTCCCCGGCCGCGGAGGCCTCGGTCGCCGCCAGAATTTTCTGGCTCCCCGCTCAATATATTGCAGCGACCCGCAGGCTTGCTTCTCCCAGCCTGTGTTAATACACATGTTAATTTAACATGTAAAATTACCGAGGATTATTTCCCCGGCCGCGGAGGCCTCGGTCGCCGCCAGAATTTTCTGGCTCCCGGCTCAATATATTACAGAGTCCCGCAGGCCTGTCTCCAGTGGAATACACACAGTCCGAGAGCCGAAAATTTGCCGGCGTGTGGAGGCCTCGGTCGCCAACAGATTGCCATAGGCTCTGGCTGCAATATTTACCGTGTATTTTTTCCCTCCAGAGACACCACTACCCCCTATATAACCCAAAATGGGCCTTGCGGCGGGTACACGCGGAGCCCGAGCGCCGAAGTTCTCCCGGCCGCGGAGGCCTCGGTCGCCGGGAGAATTTCTCCGGCCCCTGCTCGAAATTTTTCAAAGTCCAGAATGCCTGCTTCTCCCAGCCTGTGTTAATACACATGTTAATTTAACATGTAAAATTACCGAGGATTATTTCCCCGGCCGCGGAGGCCTCGGTCGCCGCCAGAATTTTCTGGCTCCCCGCTCAATGTATTGCAGAGTCCCGCAGGCTTGCTTCTCCCAGCCTGTGTTAATACACATGATAATTTAACATGTAAAATCATTGAGGACCATTTCCTCGGCCGCGGAGGCCTCGGTCGCCGCCAGAATTTTCTGGCTCCCCCGCTCAATGTATTGCAGAGTCCCGCAGGCTTGCTTCTCCCAGCCTGTGTTAATACACATGTTAATTTAACATGTAAAATCAACAAGGACCATTTCCTCGGCCGCGGAGGCCTCGGTCGCCGCCAGAATTTTCTGGCTGCCCGCTCCCCATTGGTAGACGCGGAGCCCGAGCGCCGAGAGTTCTCCCGGCCGCGGAGGCCTCGGTCGCCGGGAGAATTTCTCCGGCCCCTGCTCGAAATTTTTCAAAGTCCAGAATGCCTGCTTCTCCCAGCATGTGTTAATACACATGTTAATTTAACATGTAATATTACCAATGACCTTTTCCTCGGCCGCGGAGGCCTCGGTCGCCGCCAGAATTTTCTGGCTGCCCGCTCCCCATGGGTAGACGCGCTGCCCGAGCGCCGAGAGTTCTCCCGGCCGCGGAGGCCTCGGTCGCCGGGAGAATTTCTCCGGCCCCTGCTCGAAATTTTTCAAAGTCCAGAATGCCTAGTTCTCCCAGCCTGTGTTAATACACATGTTAATTTAACATGTAAAATTACCAAGGATTATTATCCCGGCCGCAGAGGCCTCGGTCGCCGCCAGAAATTTCTGGCTCCCCGCTCAATGTATTGCAGAGTCCCGCAGGCTTGCTTCTCCAAGCCTGTGTTAATACACATGTTAATTTAACATGTAAAATTACCGAGGATTATTTCCCCGGCCGCGGAGGCCTCGGTCGCCGCCAGAAATTTCTGGCTCCCCGCTCAATATATTGCAGCGACCCGCAGGCTTGCTTCTCCCAGCCTGTGTTAATACACATGTTAATTTAACATGTAAAATCACCAAGGACCATTTCCTCGGCCGCGGAGGCCTCGGTCGCCGCCAGAATTTTCTGGCTGCCCGCTCCCCATGTGTAGACGCGGAGCCCGAGCGCCGAGAGTTCTCCCGGCCGCGGAGGCCTCGGTCGCCGCCAGAATTTTCTGGCTCCCCGCTCAATGTATTGCAGAGTCCCGCAGGCTTGCTTCTCCAAGCCTGTGTTAATACACATGTTAATTTAACATGCAAAATCACCAATGACAATTTCCTCGGCCGCGGAGGCCTCCATCGCCGGGAGAATTTTCTGGCTCTCTGCTCGAATTTTTTCTAAGTCCCGATTGCTATTACAGGCTGGCGCACGGAGTCCGAGGGGCGGAAATATGCCGGGTAGTGGTGCCTTCCGTCGCCGAGACATTTTACAATTGCCTGGGAGCAGTATTTAACATGTTAATTTTTTCCCCCTCGGGACACCACTACCCCCTATATAACCCAAAATGGGCCATGCAATGGGTGCCCACAACGCCCGAGCGCGGGCATTTTTCCCGGGCGCCGAGGCCTCGATCGCCGGGAGAATGTCTCCAGCTATTTGCATGATGTCCCGATTCGCCCCACAAGGCGAACAACCACGAACGAGGTGGTTTTCGTTCGTGGTTGTTTTCGTTCGTGGTTGTTTACCGTTCGTGGTTGTTTTCATTCGTGGTTGTTGTGCGTTCGTGGTTGTTGTCGTTCGGGGTTGTTTTCCGTTCGTGGTTGTTGTCGTTCGTGGTTGTTGTCGTTCGTGGTTGTTGTCGTTCGTGGTTGTTTTCCGTTCGTGGTTGTTTTACGTTCGTGGTTGTTTTCGAGGCAATTGGTACTTTGAAAATTTCAATCGGTTAGCTAGAAAAAATTCTCCCGGCGGTGATTGCCTTGATCGCCGGGAGAATTTTCTGGCTCCCCGATAAAATTTTTTCCAAGTCCCGATTCGCTCTTACAAGCTGGCGCACGGAGTCCGAGGGGCGGGAATTCGCCGGGTAGTGGTGCGTTCCGTCGCCGAGACATTTTCCTATTGCCTGGAAGCAGTATTTAACATGTTAATTTTTTCCCCCTCGGGACACCACTACCCCCTATATAACACAAAATGGGCCTTGCCGCGGGTACACCCGGAGCCCGAGCGCCGAGAGTTCTCCCGGCCGCAGAGGCCTCGGTCGCCGGGAGAATTTCTCCGGCCCCTGCTCGAAATTTTCCAAAGTCCAGAATGCCTGCTTCTCCCAGCCTGTGTTAATACACATGTTAATTTAACATGTAAAATTACCAAGGACCATTTCCTCGGCCGCGGAGGCCTCGGTCGCCGCCAGAATTTTCTGGCTGCCCGCTCCCCATGGGTAGACGCGGAGCCCGAGCGCCGAGAGTTCTCCCGGCCGCGGAGGCCTCGGTCGCCGGGAGAATTTCTCCGGCCCCTGCTCGAAATTTTTCAAAGTCCAGAATGCCTGCTTCTCCCAGCATGTGTTAATACACATGTTAATTTAACATGTAATATTACCAATGACCTTTTCCTCGGCCGCGGAGGCCTCGGTCGCCGCCAGAATTTTCTGGCTGCCCGCTCCCCATGGGTAGACGCGGAGCCCGAGCGCCGAGAGTTCTCCCGGCCGCGGAGGCCTCGGTCGCCGGGAGAATTTCTCCGGCCCCTGCTCGAAATTTTTCAAAGTCCAGAATGCCTAGTTCTCCCAGCCTGTGTTAATACACATGTTAATTTAACATGTAAAATTAACAAGGATTATTATCCCGGCCGCAGAGGCCTCGGTCGCCGCCAGAAATTTCTGGCTCCCCGCTCAATGTATTGCAGAGTCCCGCAGGCTTGCTTCTCCAAGCCTGTGTTAATACACATGTTAATTTAACATGTAAAATTACAGAGGATTATTTCCCCGGCCGCGGAGGCCTCGGTCGCCGCCAGAATTTTCTGGCTGCCCGCTCAATGTATTGCAGAGTCCCGCAGGCTTGCTTCTCCAAGCCTGTGTTAATACACATGTTAATGTAACATGCAAAATCACCAATGACAAATTCCTCGGCCGCGGAGGCCTCGATCGCCGGGAAAATGTTCTGGCTCCCTGCTCGAATTTTTTTTCTAAGTCCCGATTCGCTATTACAGGCTGGCGCACGGAGTCCGAGGGGCGTAAATATGCCGGGTAGTGGTGCCTTCCGTCGCCGAGACATTTTACAATTGCCTGGGAGCAGTATTTAACATGTTAATTTTTTCCCCTCGGGACACCACTACCCCCTATATAACCCAAAATGGGCCTTGCCAAGGGGGCGCGCAACGCCCGAGCGCGGGCGTTTTTCCCGGCCGCCGAGGCCTCCATCGCCGGGAGAATGTCTTCAGCTATTTGCTAGATTTCCCGATTCGCCCCGCACGGCAAACAACCACGAACGAGGTGGTTTTCGAGAGTTCTTCCGGCCGCGGAGGCCTCGGCCGCCGGGAGAATTTCTCCGGCCCCTGTTCGAAATTTTTCTAAGACCAGAATGCCTGCATCTCCCAGCCTGTGTTAATACACATGTTAATTTAACATGTAAAATCACCAAGGACCATTTCCTCGGCCGCGGAGGCCTCGGTCGCCGCCAGAATTTTCTGGCTGCCCGCTCCCCATGGGTAGACGCGGAGCCCGAGCGCCGAGAGTTCTCCCGGCCGCGGAGGCCTCGGTCGCCGGGAGAATTTCTGCGGCCCCTGCTCGAAATTTTTCAAAGTCCAGAATGCCTGCTTCTCCCAGCATGTGTTAATACACATGTTAATTTAACATGTAATATTACCAATGACCTTTTCCTCGGCCGCGGAGGCCTCGGTCGCCGCCAGAATTTTCTGGCTGCCCGCTCCCCATGGGTAGACGCGGAGCCCGAGCGCCGAGAGTTCTCCCGGCCGCGGAGGCCTCGGTCGCCGGGAGAATTTCTCCGGCCCCTGCTCGAAATTTTTCAAAGTCCAGAATGCCTGCTTCTCCCAGCATGTGTTAATACACATGTTAATTTAACATGTAAAATTACCAAGGATTATTATCCCGGCCGCGGAGGCCTCGGTCGCCGCCAGAATTTTCTGGCTCCCCGCTCAATATATTGCAGAGTCCCGCAGGCTTGCTTCTCCCAGCCAGTGTTAATACACATGTTAATTTAACATGTAAAATCACCGATGACCATTTCCTCGGCCGCGGAGGTCTCGGTCACCGCCAGAATTTTCTGGCTCCCTGCTCGAATTTTTTCTAAGTCCCGATTCGCTATTATAGGCTGGCGCACGGATTCCGAGGGGCGGGAATTCGCCGGGTAGTGGTGCCTTCCGTCGCCGAGACATTTCTCTATTGCCTGGAAGCTGTATTTAACATGTTAATTTTTACCCCTCGGGACACCACTACCCCCTATATAACCCAAAATGGACCTTGCCGCGGGTACACGCGGAGCCCGAGCGCCGAGAGTTCTCCCGGCCGCGGAGGCCTCGGTCGCCGCCAGAATTTTCTGGCTCCCCGCTCAATGTATTGCAGAGTCCCGCAGGCTTGCTTCTCCAAGCCTGTGTTAATACACATGTTAATTTAACATGCAAAATCACCAATGACAATTTCCTCGGCCGCGGAGGCCTCCATCGCCGGGAGAATTTTCTGGCTCTCTGCTCGAATTTTTTCTAAGTCCCGATTCGCTATTACAGGCTGGCGCACGGAGTCCGAGGGGCGGAAATATGCCGGGTAGTGGTGCCTTCCGTCGCCGAGACATTTCTCTATTGCCTGGAAGCTGTATTTAACATGTTAATTTTTTCCCCTCGGGACACCACTACCCCCTATATAACCCAAAATGG
>NW_026962575.1:17500-37680 GCF_032445375.1 Bacillus rossius redtenbacheri | reverse complement strand
AATTTCGAGCAGGGGCCGCAGAAATTCTCCCGGCGACCGAGGCCTCCGCGGCCGGGAGAACTCTCGGCGCTCGGGCTCCGCGTCTACCCATGGGGAGCGGGCAGCCAGAAAATTCTGGCGGCGACCGAGGCCTCCGCGGCCGAGGAAATGGTCCTTGGTGATTTTACATGTTAAATTAACATGTGTATTAACACAGGCTGGGAGATGCAGGCATTCTGGTCTTAGAAAAATTTCGAACAGGGGCCGGAGAAATTCTCCCGGCGGCCGAGGCCTCCGCGGCCGGAAGAACTCTCGAAAACCACCTCGTTCGTGGTTGTTTGCCGTGCGGGGCGAATCGGGAAATCTAGCAAATAGCTGAAGACATTCTCCCGGCGATGGAGGCCTCGGCGGCCGGGAAAAACGCCCGCGCTCGGGCGTTGCGCGCCCCCTTGGCAAGGCCCCATTTTGGGTTATATAGGGGGTAGTGGTGTCCCGAGGGGAAAAAAATTAACATGTTAAATACTGCTCCCAGGCAATTGTAAAATGTCTCGGCGACGGAAGGCACCACTACCCGGCATATTTACGCCCCTCGGACTCCGTGCGCCAGCCTGTAATAGCGAATCGGGACTTAGAAAAAAAATTCGAGCAGGGAGCCAGAACATTTTCCCGGCGATCGAGGCCTCCGCGGCCGAGGAATTTGTCATTGGTGATTTTGCATGTTACATTAACATGTGTATTAACACAGGCTTGGAGAAGCAAGCCTGCGGGACTCTGCAATACATTGAGCGGGCAGCCAGAAAATTCTGGCGGCGACCGAGGCCTCCGCGGCCGGGGAAATAATCCTCTGTAATTTTACATGTTAAATTAACATGTGTATTAACACAGGCTTGGAGAAGCAAGCCTGCGGGACTCTGCAATACATTGAGCGGGGAGCCAGAAATTTCTGGCGGCGACCGAGGCCTCTGCGGCCGGGATAATAATCCTTGTTAATTTTACATGTTAAATTAACATGTGTATTAACACAGGCTGGGAGAACTAGGCATTCTGGACTTTGAAAAATTTCGAGCAGGGGCCGGAGAAATTCTCCCCGGCGACCGAGGCCTCCGCGGCCGGGAGAACTCTCGGCGCTCGGGCTCCGCGTCTACCCATGGGGAGCGGGCAGCCAGAAAATTCTGGCGGCGACCGAGGCCTCCGCGGCCGAGGAAAAGGTCATTGGTAATATTACATGTTAAATTAACATGTGTATTAACACATGCTGGGAGAAGCAGGCATTCTGGACTTTGAAAAATTTCGAGCAGGGGCCGGAGAAATTCTCCCGGCGACCGAGGCCTCCGCGGCCGGGAGAACTCTCGGCGCTCGGGCTCCGCGTCTACCCATGGGGAGCGGGCAGCCAGAAAATTCTGGCGGCGACCGAGGCCTCCGCGGCCGAGGAAATGGTCCTTGGTAATTTTACATGTTAAATTAACATGTGTATTAACACAGGCTGGGAGAAGCAGGCATTCTGGACTTTGGAAAATTTCGAGCAGGGGCCGGAGAAATTCTCCCGGCGACCGAGGCCTCTGCGGCCGGGAGAACTCTCGGCGCTCGGGCTCCGGGTGTACCCGCGGCAAGGCCCATTTTGTGTTATATAGGGGGTAGTGGTGTCCCGAGGGGGAAAAAATTAACATGTTAAATACTGCTTCCAGGCAATAGGAAAATGTCTCGGCGACGGAACGCACCACTACCCGGCGAATTCCCGCCCCTCGGACTCCGTGCGCCAGCTTGTAAGAGCGAATCGGGACTTGGAAAAAATTTTATCGGGGAGCCAGAAAATTCTCCCGGCGATCAAGGCAATCACCGCCGGGAGAATTTTTTCTAGCTAACCGATTGAAATTTTCAAAGTACCAATTGCCTCGAAAACAACCACGAACGTAAAACAACCACGAACGGAAAACAACCACGAACGACAACAACCACGAACGACAACAACCACGAACGACAACAACCACGAACGGAAAACAACCCCGAACGACAACAACCACGAACGCACAACAACCACGAATGAAAACAACCACGAACGGTAAACAACCACGAACGAAAACAACCACGAACGAAAACCACCTCGTTCGTGGTTGTTCGCCTTGTGGGGCGAATCGGGACATCATGCAAATAGCTGGAGACATTCTCCCGGCGATCGAGGCCTCGGCGCCCGGGAAAAATGCCCGCGCTCGGGCGTTGTGGGCACCCATTGCATGGCCCATTTTGGGTTATATAGGGGGTAGTGGTGTCCCGAGGGGGAAAAAATTAACATGTTAAATACTGCTCCCAGGCAATTGTAAAATGTCTCGGCGACGGAAGGCACCACTACCCGGCATATTTCCGCCCCTCGGACTCCGTGCGCCAGCCTGTAATAGCGAATCGGGACTTAGAAAAAATTCGAGCAGAGAGCCAGAAAATTCTCCCGGCGATGGAGGCCTCCGCGGCCGAGGAAATTGTCATTGGTGATTTTGCATGTTAAATTAACATGTGTATTAACACAGGCTTGGAGAAGCAAGCCTGCGGGACTCTGCAATACATTGAGCGGGGAGCCAGAAAATTCTGGCGGCGACCGAGGCCTCCGCGGCCGGGAGAACTCTCGGCGCTCGGGCTCCGCGTCTACACATGGGGAGCGGGCAGCCAGAAAATTCTGGCGGCGACCGAGGCCTCCGCGGCCGAGGAAATGGTCCTTGGTGATTTTACATGTTAAATTAACATGTGTATTAACACAGGCTGGGAGAAGCAAGCCTGCGGGTCGCTGCAATATATTGAGCGGGGAGCCAGAAATTTCTGGCGGCGACCGAGGCCTCCGCGGCCGGGGAAATAATCCTCGGTAATTTTACATGTTAAATTAACATGTGTATTAACACAGGCTTGGAGAAGCAAGCCTGCGGGACTCTGCAATACATTGAGCGGGGAGCCAGAAATTTCTGGCGGCGACCGAGGCCTCTGCGGCCGGGATAATAATCCTTGGTAATTTTACATGTTAAATTAACATGTGTATTAACACAGGCTGGGAGAACTAGGCATTCTGGACTTTGAAAAATTTCGAGCAGGGGCCGGAGAAATTCTCCCGGCGACCGAGGCCTCCGCGGCCGGGAGAACTCTCGGCGCTCGGGCAGCGCGTCTACCCATGGGGAGCGGGCAGCCAGAAAATTCTGGCGGCGACCGAGGCCTCCGCGGCCGAGGAAAAGGTCATTGGTAATATTACATGTTAAATTAACATGTGTATTAACACATGCTGGGAGAAGCAGGCATTCTGGACTTTGAAAAATTTCGAGCAGGGGCCGGAGAAATTCTCCCGGCGACCGAGGCCTCCGCGGCCGGGAGAACTCTCGGCGCTCGGGCTCCGCGTCTACCAATGGGGAGCGGGCAGCCAGAAAATTCTGGCGGCGACCGAGGCCTCCGCGGCCGAGGAAATGGTCCTTGTTGATTTTACATGTTAAATTAACATGTGTATTAACACAGGCTGGGAGAAGCAAGCCTGCGGGACTCTGCAATACATTGAGCGGGGAGCCAGAAAATTCTGGCGGCGACCGAGGCCTCCGCGGCCGAGGAAATGGTCCTCAATGATTTTACATGTTAAATTATCATGTGTATTAACACAGGCTGGGAGAAGCAAGCCTGCGGGACTCTGCAATACATTGAGCGGGGAGCCAGAAAATTCTGGCGGCGACCGAGGCCTCCGCGGCCGGGGAAATAATCCTCGGTAATTTTACATGTTAAATTAACATGTGTATTAACACAGGCTGGGAGAAGCAGGCATTCTGGACTTTGAAAAATTTCGAGCAGGGGCCGGAGAAATTCTCCCGGCGACCGAGGCCTCCGCGGCCGGGAGAACTTCGGCGCTCGGGCTCCGCGTGTACCCGCCGCAAGGCCCATTTTGGGTTATATAGGGGGTAGTGGTGTCTCTGGAGGGAAAAAATACACGGTAAATATTGCAGCCAGAGCCTATGGCAATCTGTTGGCGACCGAGGCCTCCACACGCCGGCAAATTTTCGGCTCTCGGACTGTGTGTATTCCACTGGAGACAGGCCTGCGGGACTCTGTAATATATTGAGCCGGGAGCCAGAAAATTCTGGCGGCGACCGAGGCCTCCGCGGCCGGGGAAATAATCCTCGGTAATTTTACATGTTAAATTAACATGTGTATTAACACAGGCTGGGAGAAGCAAGCCTGCGGGTCGCTGCAATATATTGAGCGGGGAGCCAGAAAATTCTGGCGGCGACCGAGGCCTCCGCGGCCGGGGAAATAATCCTCGGTAATTTTACATGTTAAATTAACATGTGTATTAACACAGGCTTGGAGAAGCAAGCCTGCGGGACTCTGCAATACATTGAGCGGGGAGCCAGAAAATTCTGGCGGCGACCGCGGCCTCTGCGGCCAGGGAAATAATCCTCGGTAATTTTACATGTTAAATAACCATGTGTATTAACACAGGCTGGGAGAAGCAAGCATGCGGGACTCTGCAATATATTGAGCAGGGAGCCAGAAAATTCTGGCTGCGACCGAGGCCTCTGCGGCCGAGGAAATGGTCATTGGTAATTTTACATGTTAAATTAACATGTGTTTTAACACAGGCTGGGAGATGCAGGCATTCTGGACTTAGAAAAATTTCGAGCAGGGGCCCGAGAAATTCTCCCGGCGACCGAGGCCTCTGCGGCCGGGAGAACTCTCGAAAACCACCTCGTTCGTGGTTGTTTGCCGTGCGGGGCGAATCGGGAAATCTAGCAAATAGCTGAAGACATTCTCCCGGCGATGGAGGCCTCGGCGGCCGGGAAAAACGCCCGCGCTCGGGCGTTGCGCGCCCCCTTGGCAAGGCCCATTTTGGGTTATATAGGGGGTAGTGGTGTCCCGAGGGGAAAAAAATTAACATGTTAAATACTGCTCCCAGGCAATTGTAAAATGTCTCGGCGACGGAAGGCACCACTACCCGGCATATTTACGCCCCTCGGACTCCGTGCGCCAGCCTGTAATAGCGAATCGGGACTTAGAAAAAAAATTCGAGCAGGGAGCCAGAACATTTTCCCGGCGATCGAGGCCTCCGCGGCCGAGGAATTTGTCATTGGTGATTTTGCATGTTAAATTAACATGTGTATTAACACAGGCTTGGAGAAGCAAGCCTGCGGGACTCTGCAATACATTGAGCGGGCAGCCAGAAAATTCTGGCGGCGACCGTGGCCTCCGCGGCCGGGGAAATAATCCTCTGTAATTTTACATGTTAAATTAACATGTGTATTAACACAGGCTTGGAGAAGCAAGCCTGCGGGACTCTGCAATACATTGAGCGGGGAGCCAGAAATTTCTGGCGGCGACCGAGGCCTCTGCGGCCGGGATAATAATCCTTGGTAATTTTACATGTTAAATTAACATGTGTATTAACACAGGCTGGGAGAACTAGGCATTCTGGACTTTGAAAAATTTCGAGCAGGGGCCGGAGAAATTCTCCCGGCGACCGAGGCCTCCGCGGCCGGGAGAACTCTCGGCGCTCGGGCTCCGCGTCTACCCATGGGGAGCGGGCAGCCAGAAAATTCTGGCGGCGACCGAGGCCTCCGCGGCCGAGGAAAAGGTCATTGGTAATATTACATGTTAAATTAACATGTGTATTAACACATGCTGGGAGAAGCAGGCATTCTGGACTTTGAAAAATTTCGAGCAGGGGCCGGAGAAATTCTCCCGGCGACCGAGGCCTCCGCGGCCGGGAGAACTCTCGGCGCTCGGGCTCCGCGTCTACCCTTGGGGAGCGGGCAGCCAGAAAATTCTGGCGGCGACCGAGGCCTCCGCGGCCGAGGAAATGGTCCTTGGTGATTTTACATGTTAAATTAACATGTGTATTAACACAGGCTGGGAGAAGCAGGCATTCTGGACTTTGGAAAATTTCGAGCAGGGGCCGGAGAAAATCTCCCGGCGACCGAGGCCTCTGCGGCCGGGAGAACTCTCGGCGCTCGGGCTCCGGGTGTACCCGCGGCAAGGCCCATTTTGTGTTATATAGGGGGTAGTGGTGTCCCGAGGGGGAAAAAATTAACATGTTAAATACTGCTTCCAGGCAATAGGAAAATGTCTCGGCGACGGAACACACCACTACCCGGCGAATTCCCGCCCCTCGGACTCCGTGCGCCAGCTAGTAAGAGCGAATCGGGACTTGGAAAAAATTTTATCGGGGAGCCAGAAAATTCTCCCGGCGATCAAGGCAATCACCGCCGGGAGAATTTTTTCTAGCTAACCGATTGAAATTTTCAAAGTACCAATTGCCTCGAAAACAACCACGAACGTAAAACAACCACGAACGGAAAACAACCACGAACGACAACAACCACGAACGACAACAACCACGAACGACAACAACCACGAACGGAAAACAACCCCGAACGACAACAACCACGAACGCACAACAACCACGAATGAAAACAACCACGAACAGTAAACAACCACGAACGAAAACAACCACGAACGAAAACCACCTCGTTCGTGGTTGTTCGCCTTGTGGGGCGAATCGGGACATCATGCAAATAGCTGGAGACATTCTCCCGGCGATCGAGGCCTCGGCGCCCGGGAAAAATGCCCGCGCTCGGGCGTTGTGGGCACCCATTGCATGGCCCATTTTGGGTTATATAGGGGGTAGTGGTGTCCCGAGGGGGAAAAAATTAACATGTTAAATACTGCTCCCAGGCAATTGTAAAATGTCTCGGCGACGGAAGGCACCACTACCCGGCATATTTCCGCCCCTCGGACTCCGTGCGCCAGCCTGTAATAGCGAATCGGGACTTAGAAAAAATTCGAGCAGAGAGCCAGAAAATTCTCCCGGCGATGGAGGCCTCCGCGGCCGAGGAAATTGTCATTGGTGATTTTGCATGTTAAATTAACATGTGTATTAACACAGGCTTGGAGAAGCAAGCCTGCGGGACTCTGCAATACATTGAGCGGGGAGCCAGAAAATTCTGGCGGCGACCGAGGCCTCCGCGGCCGGGAGAACTCTCGGCGCTCGGGCTCCGCGTCTACACATGGGGAGCGGGCAGCCAGAAAATTCTGGCGGCGACCGAGGCCTCCGCGGCCGAGGAAATGGTCCTTGGTGATTTTACATGTTAAATTAACATGTGTATTAACACAGGCTGGGAGAAGCAAGCCTGCGGGTCGCTGCAATATATTGAGCGGGGAGCCAGAAATTTCTGGCGGCGATCGAGGCCTCCGCGGCCGGGGAAATAATCCTCGGTAATTTTACATGTTAAATTAACATGTGTATTAACACAGGCTTGGAGAAGCAAGCCTGCGGGTCTCTGCAATACATTGAGCGGGGAGCCAGAAATTTCTGGCGGCGACCGAGGCCTCTGCGGCCGGGATAATAATCCTTGGTAATTTTACATGTTAAATTAACATGTGTATTAACACAGGCTGGGAGAACTAGGCATTCTGGACTTTGAAAAATTTCGAGCAGGGGCCAGAGAAATTCTCCCGGCGACAGAGGCCTCCGCGGCCGGGAGAAATCTCGGCGCTCGGGCAGCGCGTCTACCCATGGGGAGCGGGCAGCCAGAAAATTCTGGCGGCGACCGAGGCCTCCGCGGACGAGGAAAAGGTCATTGGTAATATTACATGTTAAATTAACATGTGTATTAACACATGCTGGGAGAAGCAGGCATTCTGGACTTTGAAAAATTTCGAGCAGGGGCCGGAGAAATTCTCCCGGCGACCGAGGCCTCCGCGGCCGGGAGAACTCTCGGCGCTCGGGCTCCGCGTCTACCAATGGGGAGCGGGCAGCCAGAAAATTCTGGCGGCGACCGAGGCCTCCGCGGCCGAGGAAATGGTCCTTGTTGATTTTACATGTTAAATTAACATGTGTATTAACACAGGCTGGGAGAAGCAAGCCTGCGGGACTCTGCAATACATTGAGCGGGGAGCCAGAAAATTCTGGCGGCGACCGAGGCCTCCGCGGCCGAGGAAATGGTCCTCAATGATTTTACATGTTAAATTAACATGTGTATTAACACAGGCTGGGAGAAGCAAGCCTGCGGGACTCTGCAATACATTGAGCGGGGAGCCAGAAAATTCTGGCGGCGACCGAGGCCTCCGCGGCCGGGGAAATAATCCTCGGTAATTTTACATGTTAAATTAACATGTGTATTAACACAGGCTGGGAGAAGCAGGCATTCTGGACTTTGAAAAATTTCGAGCAGGGGCCGGAGAAATTCTCCCGGCGACCGAGGCCTCCGCGGCCGGGAGAACTTCGGCGCTCGGGCTCCGCGTGTACACGCCGCAAGGCCCATTTTGGGTTATATAGGGGGTAGTGGTGTCTCTGGAGGGAAAAAATACACGGTAAATATTGCAGCCAGAGCCTATGGCAATCTGTTGGCGACCGAGGCCTCCACACCCCGGCAAATTTTCGGCTCTCGGACTGTGTGTATTCCACTGGAGACAGGCCTGCGGGACTCTGTAATATATTGAGCCGGGAGCCAGAAAATTCTGGCGGCGACCGAAGCCTCCGCGGCCGGGGAAATAATCCTCGGTAATTTTACATGTTAAATTAACATGTGTATTAACACAGGCTGGGAGAAGCAAGCCTGCGGGTCGCTGCAATATATTGAGCGGGGAGCCAGAAAATTCTGGCGGCGACCGAGGCCTCCGCGGCCGGGGAAATAATCCTCGGTAATTTTACATGTTAAATTAACATGTGTATTAACACAGGCTTGGAGAAGCAAGCCTGCGGGACTCTGCAATACATTGAGCGGGGAGCCAGAAAATTCTGGCGGCGACCGCGGCCTCTGCGGCCAGGGAAATAATCCTCGGTAATTTTACATGTTAAATAACCATGTGTATTAACACAGGCTGGGAGAAGCAAGCATGCGGGACTCTGCAATATATTGAGCAGGGAGCCAGAAAATTCTGGCTGCGACCGAGGCCTCTGCGGCCGAGGAAATGGTCATTGGTAATTTTACATGTTAAATTAACATGTGTTTTAACACAGGCTGGGAGATGCAGGCATTCTGGACTTAGAAAAATTTCGAGCAGGGGCCCGAGAAATTCTCCCGGCGACCGAGGCCTCCGCGGCCGGGAGAACTCTCGAAAACCACCTCGTTCGTGGTTGTTTGCCGTGCGGGGCGAATCGGGAAATCTAGCAAATAGCTGAAGACATTCTCCCGGCGATGGAGGCCTCGGCGGCCGGGAAAAACGCCCGCGCTCGGGCGTTGCGCGCCCCCTTGGCAAGGCCCATTTTGGGTTATATAGGGGGTAGTGGTGTCCCGAGGGGAAAAAATTAACATGTTAAATACTGCTCCCAGGCAATTGTAAAATGTCTCGGCGACGGAAGGCACCACTACCCGGCATATTTACGCCCCTCGGACTCCGTGCGCCAGCCTGTAATAGCGAATCGGGACTTAGAAAAAAAATTCGAGCAGGGAGCCAGAACATTTTCCCGGCGATCGAGGCCTCCGCGGCCGAGGAATTTGTCATTGGTGATTTTGCATGTTAAATTAACATGTGTATTAACACAGGCTTGGAGAAGCAAGCCTGCGGGACTCTGCAATACATTGAGCGGGCAGCCAGAAAATTCTGGCGGCGACCGAGGCCTCCGCGGCCGGGGAAATAATCCTCTGTAATTTTACATGTTAAATTAACATGTGTATTAACACAGGCTTGGAGAAGCAAGCCTGCGGGACGCTGCAATACATTGAGCGGGGAGCCAGAAATTTCTGGCGGCGACCGAGGCCTCTGCGGCCGGGATAATAATCCTTGGTAATTTTACATGTTAAATTAACATGTGTATTAACACAGGCTGGGAGAACTAGGCATTCTAGACTTTGAAAAATTTCGAGCAGGGGCCGGAGAAATTCTCCCGGCGACCGAGGCCATCCGCGGCCGGGAGAACTCTCGGCGCTCGGGCTCCGCGTCTACCCATGGGGAGCGGGAAGCCAGAAAATTCTGGCGGCGACCGAGGCCTCCGCGGCCGAGGAAATGGTCCTTGGTGATTTTACATGTTAAATTAACATGTGTATTAACACAGGCTGGGAAAAGCAAGCCTGCGGGACTCTGCAATATATTGAGCGGGGAGCCAGAAAATTCTGGCGGCGACCGAGGCCTCCACGGCCGGGGAAATAATCCTCGGTAATTTAACATGTTAAATTAACATGTGTATTAACACAGGCTTGGAGAAGCATGCCTGCGGGACTCTGCAATACATTGAGCGGGGAGCCAGAAAATTCTGGCGGCGACCGAGGCCTCTGCGGCCGAGGAAATGGTCATTGGTAATTTTACATGTTAAATTAACATGTGTATTAACACAGGCTGGGAAAAGCAAGCCTGCGGGACTCTGCAATATATTGAGCGGGGAGCCAGAAAATTCTGGCGGCGACCGAGGCCTCCACGGCCGGGGAAATAATCCTCGGTAATTTAACATGTTAAATTAACATGTGTATTAACACAGGCTGGGAGAAGCAGGCATTCTGGACTTTGAAAAATTTCGAGCAGGGGCCGGAGAAATTCTCCCGGCGACCGAGGCCTCCGCGGCCGGGAGAACACTCGGCGCTCGGGCTCCGCGTGTACCCGCGGCAAGGCCCATGTTGGGTTATATAGGGGGTAGTGGTGTCCCGAGGGGGAAAAAATTAACATGTTAAATACAGCTTCCAGGCAATAGAAAAATGTCTCGGCGACGGAAGGCACCACTACCCGGCGAATTCCCGCCCCTCTGACTCCGTGCGCCAGCCTGTAATAGCGAATCGGGACTTAGAAAAAATTCGAGCAGGGAGCCAGACAATTCTGTCGGCGACCGAGGCCTCCGTGGCCGGGGAAATAATCCTCGGTAATTTTACATGTTAAATTAACATGTGTATTAACACAGGCTTGGAGAACCAAGCCTGCGGGACTCTGCAATACATTGAGCGGGGAGCCAGAAAATTCTGGCGGCGACCGAGGCCTCCGCGGCCGGGGAAATAATCCTCGGTAATTTTACATGTTAAATTAACATGTGTATTAACACAGGCTTGGAGAACCAAGCCTGCGGGACTCTGCAATACATTGAGAGGTGAGCCAGAAAATTCTGGCGGCGACCGAGGCCTCCGCGGCCGAGGAAATGGTCCTCGGTGATTTTACATGTTAAATTAACATGTGTATTAACACAGGCTGGGAGAAGCAAGCCTGCGGGACTCTGCAATATATTGAGCGGGGAGCCAGAAAATTCTGGCGGCGACCGAGGCCTCCACGGCCGGGGAAATAATCCTCGATAATTTAACATGTTAAATTAACATGTGTATTAACACAGGCTGGGAGAAGCAGGCATTCTGGACTTTGAAAAATTTCGAGCAGGGGCCGGAGAAATTCTCCCGGCGACCGAGGCCTCCGCGGCCGGGAGAACTTCGGCGCTCGGGCTCTGCGTGTACCCACCGCAAGGCCTATTTTGGGTTTTATAGGGGGTAGTGGTGTCTCTGGAGGGAAAAAATACACGGTAAATATTGCAGCCAGAGCCTATGGCAATCTGTTGGCGACCGAGGCCTCCACACCCCGGCAAATTTTCGGCTCTCGGACTGTGTGTATTCCACTGGAGACAGGCCTGCGGGACTCTGTAATATATTGAGCCGGGAGCCAGAAAATTCTGGCGGCGACCGAGGCCTCCGCGGCCGAGGAAAAGGTCATTGGTAAAATTACATGTTAAATTAACATGTGTATTAACACAGGCTGGGAGAAGCAGGCATTCTGGACTTAGAAAAATTTCGAGCAGGGGCCCGAGAAATTCTCCCGGCTACGAGGCCTCCGCGGCCGGGAGAACTCTCGGCGCTCGGGCTCCGCGTCTACACATGGGGAGCGGGCAGCCAGAAAATTCTGGCGGCGACCGAGGCCTCCGCGGCCGAGGAAATGGTCCTTGGTGATTTTACATGTTAAATTAACATGTGTATTAACACAGGCTGGGAGAAGCAAGCCTGCGGGTCGCTGCAATATATTGAGCGGGGAGCCAGAAATTTCTGGCGGCGACCGAGGCCTCCGCGGCCGGGGAAATAATCCTCGGTAATTTTACATGTTAAATTAACATGTGTATTAACACAGGCTTGGAGAAGCAAGCATGCGGGACTCTGCAATATATTGAGCAGGGAGCCAGAAAATTCTGGCTGCGACCGAGGCCTCTGCGGCCGAGGAAATGGTCATTGGTAATTTTACATGTTAAATTAACATGTGTTTTAACACAGGCTGGGAGATGCAGGCATTCTGGACTTAGAAAAATTTCGAGCAGGGGCCAGGGAAATTCTCCCTGCGACCGAGGCCTCCGCGGCCGGGAGAACTCTCGAAAACCACCTCGTTCGTGGTTGTTTGTCGTGCGGGGCGAATCGGGAAATCTAGCAAATAGCTGAAGACATTCTCCCGGCGATGGAGGTCTCGGCGGCCGGGAAAAACGCCCGCGCTCGGGCGTTGCGCGCCCCCTTGGCAAGGCCCATTTTGCGTTATATAGGGGGTAGTGGTGTCACGAGGGGAAAAAATTAACATGTTAAATACTGCTCCCAGGCAATTGTAAAATGTCTCGGCGACGGAAGGCACCACTACCCGGCATATTTACGCCCCTCGGACTCCGTGCGCCAGCCTGTAATAGCGAATCGGGACTTAGAAAAAAAATTCGAGCAGGGAGCCAGAACATTTTCCCGGCGATCGAGGCCTCCGCGGCCGAGGAATTTGTCATTGGTGATTTTGCATGTTAAATTAACATGTGTATTAACACAGGCTTGGAGAAGCAAGCCTGCGGGACTCTGCAATACATTGAGCGGGCAGCCAGAAAATTCTGGCGGCGACCGAGGCCTCCGCGGCCGGGGAAATAATCCTCTGTAATTTTACATGTTAAATTAACATGTGTATTAACACAGGCTTGGAGAAGCAAGCCTGCGGGACTCTGCAATACATTGAGCGGGGAGCCAGAAATTTCTGGCGGCGACCGAGGCCTCTGCGGCCGGGATAATAATCCTTGGTAATTTTACATGTTAAATTAACATGTGTATTAACACAGGCTGGGAGAACTAGGCATTCTGGACTTTGAAAAATTTCGAGCAGGGGCCGGAGAAATTCTCCCGGCGACCGAGGCCTCCGCGGCCGGGAGAACTCTCGGCGCTCGGGCTCCGCGTCTACCCATGGGGAGCGGGCAGCCAGAAAATTCTGGCGGCGACCGAGGCCTCCGCGGCCGAGGAAAAGGTCATTGGTAATATTACATGTTAAATTAACATGTGTATTAACACATGCTGGGAGAAGCAGGCATTCTGGACTTTGAAAAATTTCGAGCAGGGGCCGGAGAAATTCTCCCGGCGACCGAGGCCTCCGCGGCCGGGAGAACTCTCGGCGCTTGGGCAGCGCGTCTACCCATGGGGAGCGGGCAGCCAGAAAATTCTGGCGGTGACCGAGGCCTCCGCGGCCGAGGAAATGGTCCTTGGTGATTTTACATGTTAAATTAACATGTGTATTAACACAGGCTGGGAGAAGCAGGCATTCTGGACTTAGAAAAATTTCGAGCAGGGGCCGTTGAAATTCTCCCGGCGACCGAGGCCTCCGCGGCCGGGAGAACTCTCGGCGCTCGGGCTCCGCGTGTACACGCGTCAAGGCCCATTTTGGGTTATATAGGGTGTAGTGGTGTCTCTGGAGGGAAAAAATACACGGTAAATATTGCAGCCAGAGCCTATGGCAATCTGTTGGCGACCGAGGCCTCCACACCCCGGCAAATTTTCGGCTCTCGGACTGTGTGTATTCCACTGGAGACAGGCCTGCGGGACTGTGCAGTATATTGAGCGGGGAGCCAGGAAAATCTCCCGGCGACCGAGGCCTCCGCGGCCGAGGAAATGGTAATTGGTGGTTTTGCATGTAAAATTAACATGTGTATTAACACAAGCTGGGATGAGAGGAATTTGGCGGCGACCGAGGCCTCCTCACCCCGGCAAAATATCAGCTACCGGGCTCTGCATATTCCTACAGAAGCAGGCCTGCAGGACTCTGCAATATATTGAGCGGGAACCAGAAAATTCTGGCGGCGACCGAGGCCTCCGCGGCCGAGGAAAATTGTCATTGGTGGTTTGCATGTAAAATTAACATGTGTATTAACACAAGCTGTGACCAGAGGAATTTGGCGGCGACCGGGGCCTCCACACCCCGGCAAAATATCAGCTACCGGGCTCTGCTTATTCACATTCAAGCAGGCATTAGGGACTCTGAAAAGTTTCGGGCGGGGAGCCAGAAAATTCTCCCGGCCACAGAGCCCTCCCTCCCGAGAGTCTGTGTAAATGCCTGTTATACAGGCCCCATGAATTCCAGCCTTATAGGTTATTTTAAGTCTCCGTTCGTGGTTGTTCGTAAACAACTGCGATTCGGGATTTTGACCTATTTCCTATGATCATGTTCCCGGAAGTTAGCCAGCCTCTTTCAGTCAAAATCTCATATTTTGGGTACCTTTGTGAACCCATCGATAGGCCCATTTTGGGTATATTAGGGGGACATGCAATCGGGAAAAATTGGAATTATTTGCAATATGGAAAGAATATGTACATAAATGAAAAGGGAGTCCCCCCGAGTTTTCTCGCCCTATATATATTGCAAAAATATCCAATTAATTATTGTGGAACCTGTAGCACCTTTCTATGAAGCAGAATTAACATTACAGAACGGTTTGAATGCTACCACCTCAGTTTCTCTACAATGCATTGGATTTCAAAGAGGTGAATTACTGTGGATGGTACTGTTGTATGGCTAACAAATCGTCTGGGAAACAATGCAGAATTAAATTAAGAAGGTTGTATGTTTTCTGTTACATGGTGGAGGTGCCCTCTAGTACACAGTAAAATGTTTTGTGGACTGCAGCTCCTTGAGGAATTAATTCAGTATGGGTCTTGTAGTGGTCTGAAAGTGGATGATGAAAAAGAATGTATAATGGTATTCAGAGCACCTCGCGGTGAAGCGGACATGCTACCTCAAAATGCTTGATTGATTCATGCCCAGTTCCCCCAAGAAGCGGTACATTGAAAAAATTGATTTACTTTGTGGATGATACTAGCAAATACTATCCGCTGGGGGAAGTAAGCAGAAATTTGGTGGTCGTATGTTTGTTACATGGTAGAGGTGCTTTCTAGTACACAATGAAATGCTTGGTGTACCGCTGCTCCTTGAAGAATTAATTCCATATGGGTCTAGCCGTGGTCTTAACTGTGAACACGAAGAACTATCTAAAGTGGCCTATCTGTCTGAACTGCAATACACAAGCTGCGAGCCAATGCTATACCTTTCTCAGGTAACGAGCTCTTGTGCGGCGATTCGATTGGATGCGAAATGGTGGGGAACGCGTGTCCGGTCGTCTTAACCAAGTAATGGTTCCCCTCTGTTAACAATGAAATGTTTGATGGATCGCAGCTCCCTGAGAGACAAGTTTCAAAGGGGTTAGTCGCGGTCTTCAATCCTGGCCAAGGTGCAGTCACCATCTATAAGAGATACCTGCTTTACTGAAGGGTAGCAAGAGTTCCCTTGCCCGCATGTTGCTCCGTGGGGGTATATCAGTATAAAGGTAGAAGAAGCCATGATCGGAGCTTCGGTGGATGAGATTGGCGGAGAAGACATGTTCTTGTCTATCTGGTAGATCAGGGGGGTGGCAGCTGATCCGGAGAAAGCAAGCGGACTCCCGATGTTCCGTCGACTCCCAATGTACACTTGAAACATGCACATTTGGGTGGCGAGGGGGCGTTGTGGCCATCCGAAAACATGTCTTCATCTCTCTTATTGGTGGACCGCTGCTCCTTGAAGAATTAATTCCATATGGGTCTAGTCTTGGTGATAACTGTGAACACTAAGAACTATCTAAAGTGGCCTATCTGTCTGAACTGCAATACACTAGCTGCGAGCCAATGCTATACCTTTCTTAGGTAACGAGCTCTTGTGCGGCAATTCGATTGGATGCGAAATGGTGGGGAACGCGTGTCCTATCGTCTTAACCAAGTAATGGTTCCCCTCTGTTAACAATGAAATGTTTGATGGATCGCAGCTCCCTGAGAGACAAGTTTCAAAGGGGTTAGTCGCGGTCTTCAATCCTGGCCAAGGTGCAGTCACCATCTATAAGAGATACCTGCTTTACTGAAGGGTAGCAAGAGTTCCCTTGCCCGCATGTTGCTCCGTGGGGGTATATCAGTATAAAGGTAGAAGAAGCCATGATCGGAGCTTCGGTGGATGAGATTGGTGGAGAAGACATGTTCTTGTCTATCTGGTAGATCAGGGGGGTGGCAGCTGATCCGGAGAAAGCAAGCGGACTCCCGATGTTCCGTCGACTCCCAATGTACACTTAAAACATGCACATTTGGGTGGCGAGGGGGCGTTGTGGCCATCCGAAAACATGTCTTCATCTCTCTTATTGGTGGACCGCTGCTCCTTGAAGAATTAAATCCATATGGGTCTAGTCTTGGTGATAACTGTGAACACTAAGAACTATCTAAAGTGGCCTATCTGTCTGAACTGCAATACACTAGCTGCGAGCCAATGCTATACCTTTCTCAGGTAACGAGCTCTTGTGCGGCAATTCGATTGGATGCGAAATGGTGGGGAACGCGTGTCCTATCGTCTTAACCAAGTAATGGTTCCCCTCTGTTAACAATGAAATGTTTGATGGATCGCAGCTCCCTGAGAGACAAGTTTCAAAGGGGTTAGTCGCGGTCTTCAGCCCTGGCCAAAGGTGTTTAGAAATGAATACTTTTCGGACCAGTGGGCAAATTAGTTCACAGCGAGCCCACGGGCCAACGGTCTGCTCCCGCAGTGGGCCGCGCCCGAATGTGGGCACCGATCATATAATTTGAAATCCACTCGCCAAGTACCATGCGAGTTTCTAAGAGCGCGATATATTCGCCAGTGAAAGCCTTGGAAGTTTGGCCTCGCCTACTCCCTAGGAAAATTAATTAGAGATGGAAGGAAAGACTTTGCAATTGCAAAGCGGGTGTCGATATTGGGAAGTCGCCCCCGTACTTGTTGATACAGAAGGAAAAAAAAATGTACATCATAAGATTCGGACCCGGTGCTCTGCGGACCCGGGAGGTTCCTCCGAACGAAAAAAAAAGCTGCTAGCAGCTCCCTGGTTGATCCTGCCAGTAGTCATATGCTTGTCTCAAAGATTAAGCCATGCATGTCTAAGTGCAAGCCAAAATAAGGTGAAACCGCGAATGGCTCATTAAATCAGTTATGGTTCCTTAGATCGTACCACATGACTTGGATAACTGTGGTAATTCTAGAGCTAATACATGCTGAACTGAGTCCCGACCAGAAATGGGAGGGATGCTTTTATTAGATCAAAACCAATCGGCGTGGCTCGTCTGCGTCCGTTTGCTTTGGTGACTCTGGATAACTTTGTGCTGATCGCACGGTCTCCGTACCGGCGACGCATCTTTCAAATGTCTGCCTTATCAACTGTCGATGGTAGGTTCTGCGCCTACCATGGTTGTAACGGGTAACGGGGAATCAGGGTTCGATTCCGGAGAGGGAGCCTGAGAAACGGCTACCACATCCAAGGAAGGCAGCAGGCGCGCAAATTACCCACTCCCGGCACGGGGAGGTAGTGACGAAAAATAACGATACGGGACTCATCCGAGGCCCCGTAATCGGAATGAGAACACTTTAAACCCTTTAACGAGTATCCATTGGAGGGCAAGTCTGGTGCCAGCAGCCGCGGTAATTCCAGCTCCAATAGCGTATATTAAAGTTGTTGCGGTTAAAAAGCTCGTAGTTGGACTTGTGTCCCACGCTGTCGGTTCACACGTTCGTCGGTGTCTAACTGGCATGCCCGTGCGGACGTCCTGCCGGTGGATGCGGTCGGCCGCGGCAAGCCCCTTCCCTCGGGCGTTCGCCCCTCCTCTCGTAACCTCTTCGCGGAGGCCGGGTTGGATGCGGGTGTTTCGTCCCGGGGTGCATGCTTGGGCCCCGCGCGTCGGCGGTCCGATGCAATCCTACCGCGGTGCTCTTCACCGAGTGTCGAGGTGGGCCGGCACGTTTACTTTGAACAAATTAGAGTGCTCAAAGCAGGCAGTGTTTCGCCTGAATATTGTGTGCATGGAATAATGGAATAGGACCTCGGTTCTATTTTGTTGGTTTTCGGAACCCGAGGTAATGATTAACAGGGACAAACGGGGGCATTCGTATTGCGACGTTAGAGGTGAAATTCTTGGATCGTCGCAAGACGAACCTAAGCGAAAGCATTTGCCATGTGTGTTTTCATTAATCAAGAACGAAAGTTAGAGGTTCGAAGGCGATCAGATACCGCCCTAGTTCTAACCATAAACGATGCCAGCTAGCGATCCGCCGAAGTTCCTCCGATGACTCGGCGGGCAGCTTCCGGGAAACCAAAGCTTTTGGGTTCCGGGGGAAGTATGGTTGCAAAGCTGAAACTTAAAGGAATTGACGGAAGGGCACCACCAGGAGTGGAGCCTGCGGCTTAATTTGACTCAACACGGGAAACCTCACCAGGCCCGGACACCGGAAGGATTGACAGATTGAGAGCTCTTTCTTGATTCGGTGGGTGGTGGTGCATGGCCGTTCTTAGTTGGTGGAGCGATTTGTCTGGTTAATTCCGATAACGAACGAGACTCTGGCCTGCTAACTAGTCGCTTCCGGTATCCCTTCGTGCTACCGGCGACAAATGATCTTCTTAGAGGGACAGGCGGCTTCTAGCCGCACGAGATTGAGCAATAACAGGTCTGTGATGCCCTTAGATGTTCTGGGCCGCACGCGCGCTACACTGAAGGAATCAGCGTGTCCTCCTAGCCCGAAAGGGCCGGGTAACCCGTTGAACCTCCTTCGTGCTAGGGATTGGGGCTTGCAATTGTACCCCATGAACGAGGAATTCCCAGTAAGCGCGAGTCATAAGCTCGCGTTGATTACGTCCCTGCCCTTTGTACACACCGCCCGTCGCTACTACCGATTGAATGATTTAGTGAGGTCTTCAGACCGGTGCGCGACGGCTCTTCGCGAGCCGCTGATGTTGCTGGAAAGATGACCAAACTTGATCATTTAGAGGAAGTAAAAGTCGTAACAAGGTTTCCGTAGGTGAACCTGCGGAAGGATCATTAACGGCCATGGAGAAAATGAGGCTGGATCACATTTGAACGGAAGGTGGCCTCTGGCCTTGCGCCCTATGACCCGATAGGTCCCGACTCTCCATTGCCTGGAAATCCTTACATTGGAATCGAGGCGGATTTCTAAGGCAGTGGAGGCGACCCTGCTAGGTTGCCAGGGACCGAGGAACAAGGGTGTGGCCTGGTGGTCCAATGTGGATCTTTTCTTGTGCCTTCGCATCATCGGTGGCACAAAAAAAAATATGTATGGATGTTGGTCGTGGCGCCCTGAGAATTATATTCTACGGGGCAGGTCACAGCCATGAGAAAATAAAAAAGTGAAATAACGCACTTCTGGCTGGAACAAAAAATTGACAATAAAGGGAAAGCCTGAGTGTCGGAGAAATGTTGTCAGTCCACTGGTGATGAGCTGGTAGAAGGATTATCCTTGCTGAAGGAACCAAACCGTCTGCGGGAGATCGTGACGGGGCTTGACCATGGTCTTAGGCGACGAGGGAGCAAATGCTAGCTTTGCCAACCCTTGTTTGTAAGACTGTGCTTGCCAATGGTTTTTTTTTCTGTAGTGAGAACTCGCAGATTTCCTGTGGGCGGCAGGTTACTGCGTAGTGCATGTCGGTCGTGGCCCCCTGAGAATTATATTCTACGGGGCAGGTCACAGCCATAAGATGAAGTTGTGAAAGAATGCACTACTGGATTGATGTCTTGATAACAATGTGATAGGCCTTGCGGGAAACCGCGAGGCCTGAGAAAAAAATATTCTGACAACCCTGAACGGTGGATCACTTGGCTCGTGGGTCGATGAAGGGCGCTGCAAACTGCGCGTCGTCGTGTGAACTGCAGGACACATGAACATCGACATTTTGAACGCACATTGCGGTCCATGGGATTCCATTCCCGGACCACACCCGTCTGAGGGTCCAATTCTCTATAAAACAAAGAAGTGTTCTTTTCAAAAGAATCTCCTGAGTGTGGAAACACTTCTGCCATCATTGGTTTACTGAGGCAGAGCTTGTAGACATCCCTGGATTGTCTCGCCCGCGCCAAAAATTGACCAGCAGGTGCGGTGTGTCTCCCGCTCATTGTGAGAGTTCGCGGATGCCAGTCTGCGTCTCTTTAAAACTGAGAGAGGATGTGAAGTTATTTTCC
>NW_026962575.1:0-10000 GCF_032445375.1 Bacillus rossius redtenbacheri | reverse complement strand
TAGGTTAGTTTAGGTTAGGTAAGGTCATTGTATTTAATTATTTAAAAAAATTTCCCCTCTCAGGCAATATTAGGTTAGGTTAGGTTAGGTTAGGTTAGGTTAGGTTAGGTTAGGTTAGGTTAGGTCAAGTCATTGTATTTAATAATTTTTAAATTTTTTTTACTCTCAGGCAAGGTTAGGTTAGGTTAGGTTAGGTTAGGTAAGGTTAGGTTAGGTTAGGTTAGGTTAGGTTAGGTTAGGTTAGGTTAGGTTAGGTTAGGTTAGGTTAGGTTAGGTTAGGTTAGGTTAGGTTAGGTTAGGTTAGGTTAGGTTAGGTTAGGTTAGGTTAGGTTAGGTTAGGTTAGGTTAGGTTAGGTTAGGTTAGGTTAGGTTAGGTTAGGTTAGGTTAGGTTAGGTTAGGTTAGGTTAGGTTAGGTTAGGTTAGGTTAGGTTAGGTTAGGTTAGGTTAGGTTAGGTTAGGTTAGGTTAGGTTAGGTTAGGTTAGGTTAGGTTAGGTTAGGTTAGGTTAGTGGTTAGGTTAGGTTAGGTTAGGTTAGGTTGGGTTAGGTTAGGTTAGGTTAGGTTAGGTTATGTTAGGTTAGGTCATTGTATTTAATTTTTTAAAAATTTTCCTCTCTCAGGCAAGGTTAGGTTAGGTTAGGTTACATTTGGTCATTGTATTTAATTATTATTTTCAAATTTTTCCTCTCTCAGGCAAGGTTAGGTTAGGTTAGGTTATGTAAGGTTAGGTCATTGTATTTAATTTTTTTAAATTTTTCTCTCTTAGGCAAGGTTAGGTCAGGTTAGGTTAGGTTATGTTAGGTTAGGTTAGGTTAGGTTAGGTTAGGTTAGGTTAGGTTAGGTTAGGTTAGGTTAGGTTAGGTTAGGTTAGGTTAGGTTGGGTTAGGTTAGGTTAGGTTAGGTTAGGTTATGTTAGGTTAGGTCATTGTATTTAATTTTTTAAAAATTTTCCTCTCTCAGGCAAGGTTAGGTTAGGTTAGGTTACATTAGGTCATTGTATTTAATTATTTTCAAATTTTTTCCCTCTCAGGCAAGGTTAGGTTAGGTTAGGTTAGGTTATGTAAGGTTAGGTTATTGTATTTAATTTTTTTAAATTTTTCCTCTCTCAGGCAATGTTAGGTTAGGTTAGGTTTGTTTAGGTTAGGTTAGGTCATTGTATTTAATTATTTTGAAATTTTTCCCCTCTCAGGCAAGGTTAGGTTAGGTTAGGTTAGGTTAGGTTAGGTTAGGTTATGTTAGGTTGGGTTTGGTTAGGTTCAGGTTAGGTCATTGGTTTTTTTTAATTAATTTTAAATATAGTTCTCTGAGGTAAGTCAGTTCAAGTCCACAATAGTGTAAATTTTTTTAAAAAAATTTTAATTTTAAATATTTTATATAAAAAAATTATTTTATCAATAAAAAAAAGTGTGGGATGAATGGTGTATATTATTATAAATATTTTATTGCCATATGTGAGTATGAGGATTATCATGTGGATAATATCTTAAGAAGCACCCATACGCTAAATTATGTTAAATAAAATAATTTTTTTATATATACTAATATTAATTTATATTTATTAATTAATCTTAAAATATTTTTAATTCAAATTTATTTTCTATTTTGAAATTTTGTTTTCCATAGAAACAGTGTTTTTTTTTTTTTAACTTTTTTTTTTTTTTTAATATATTCAGTAAAAATATATTAGCTTGGATCAGTAATGACGTATTTTCCTTCCGAGAAGCTGTGGCAGAAGCAGCAGCCACGTCCACACAGAAGTTCTTGAGAAATAGCAATTTTGCTCTATTCGTGGTTGTTTTCGTTCGTGGTTGTTTGCCGTGCGGGGCGAATCGGGAAATCAAGCAAATAGCTGGAGACATTCTCCCGGCGATCGAGGCCTCGGCGGCCGGGAAAAACGCGCGCGTTTGGGCGTTGCGCGCACCCATGGCAAGGCCCATTTTGGGTTATATAGGGGGTAGTGGTGTCCCGAGGGGAAAAAATTAACATGTTAAATACAGCTTCCAGGCAATAGAGAAATGTCTCGGCGACGGAAGGCACCACTACCCGGCATATTTCCGCCCCTCGGACTCCGTGCGCCAGCCTGTAATAGCGAATCGGGACTTAGAAAAAATTCGAGCAGAGAGCCAGAAAATTCTCCCGGCGATGGAGGCCTCCGCGGCCGAGGAAATTGTCATTGGTGATTTTGCATGTTAAATTAACATGTGTATTAACACAGGCTTGGAGAAGCAAGCCTGCGGGACTCTGCAATACATTGAGCGGGGAGCCAGAAAATTCTGGCGGCGACCGAGGCCTCCGCGGCCGGGAGAACTCTCGGCGCTCGGGCTCCGCGTGTACCCGCGGCAAGGTCCATTTTGGGTTATATAGGGGGTAGTGGTGTCCCGAGGGGTAAAAATTAACATGTTAAATACAGCTTCCAGGCAATAGAGAAATGTCTCGGCGACGGAAGGCACCACTACCCGGCGAATTCCCGCCCCTCGGAATCCGTGCGCCAGCCTATAATAGCGAATCGGGACTTAGAAAAAATTCGAGCAGGGAGCCAGAAAATTCTGGCGGTGACCGAGACCTCCGCGGCCGAGGAAATGGTCATCGGTGATTTTACATGTTAAATTAACATGTGTATTAACACTGGCTGGGAGAAGCAAGCCTGCGGGACTCTGCAATATATTGAGCGGGGAGCCAGAAAATTCTGGCGGCGACCGAGGCCTCCGCGGCCGGGATAATAATCCTTGGTAATTTTACATGTTAAATTAACATGTGTATTAACACATGCTGGGAGAAGCAGGCATTCTGGACTTTGAAAAATTTCGAGCAGGGGCCGGAGAAATTCTCCCGGCGACCGAGGCCTCCGCGGCCGGGAGAACTCTCGGCGCTCGGGCTCCGCGTCTACCCATGGGGAGCGGGCAGCCAGAAAATTCTGGCGGCGACCGAGGCCTCCGCGGCCGAGGAAAAGGTCATTGGTAATATTACATGTTAAATTAACATGTGTATTAACACATGCTGGGAGAAGCAGGCATTCTGGACTTTGAAAAATTTCGAGCAGGGGCCGCAGAAATTCTCCCGGCGACCGAGGCCTCCGCGGCCGGTGAGAACTCTCGGCGCTCGGGCTCCGCGTCTACCCATGGGGAGCGGGCAGCCAGAAAATTCTGGCGGCGACCGAGGCCTCCGCGGCCGAGGAAATGGTCCTTGGTGATTTTACATGTTAAATTAACATGTGTATTAACACAGGCTGGGAGATGCAGGCATTCTGGTCTTAGAAAAATTTCGAACAGGGGCCGGAGAAATTCTCCCGGCGGCCGAGGCCTCCGCGGCCGGAAGAACTCTCGAAAACCACCTCGTTCGTGGTTGTTTGCCGTGCGGGGCGAATCGGGAAATCTAGCAAATAGCTGAAGACATTCTCCCGGCGATGGAGGCCTCGGCGGCCGGGAAAAACGCCCGCGCTCGGGCGTTGCGCGCCCCCTTGGCAAGGCCCATTTTGGGTTATATAGGGGGTAGTGGTGTCCCGAGGGGAAAAAATTAACATGTTAAATACTGCTCCCAGGCAATTGTAAAATGTCTCGGCGACGGAAGGCACCACTACCCGGCATATTTACGCCCCTCGGACTCCGTGCGCCAGCCTGTAATAGCGAATCGGGACTTAGAAAAAAAATTCGAGCAGGGAGCCAGAACATTTTCCCGGCGATCGAGGCCTCCGCGGCCGAGGAATTTGTCATTGGTGATTTTGCATGTTACATTAACATGTGTATTAACACAGGCTTGGAGAAGCAAGCCTGCGGGACTCTGCAATACATTGAGCGGGCAGCCAGAAAATTCTGGCGGCGACCGAGGCCTCCGCGGCCGGGGAAATAATCCTCTGTAATTTTACATGTTAAATTAACATGTGTATTAACACAGGCTTGGAGAAGCAAGCCTGCGGGACTCTGCAATACATTGAGCGGGGAGCCAGAAATTTCTGGCGGCGACCGAGGCCTCTGCGGCCGGGATAATAATCCTTGTTAATTTTACATGTTAAATTAACATGTGTATTAACACAGGCTGGGAGAACTAGGCATTCTGGACTTTGAAAAATTTCGAGCAGGGGCCGGAGAAATTCTCCCGGCGACCGAGGCCTCCGCGGCCGGGAGAACTCTCGGCGCTCGGGCTCCGCGTCTACCCATGGGGAGCGGGCAGCCAGAAAATTCTGGCGGCGACCGAGGCCTCCGCGGCCGAGGAAAAGGTCATTGGTAATATTACATGTTAAATTAACATGTGTATTAACACATGCTGGGAGAAGCAGGCATTCTGGACTTTGAAAAATTTCGAGCAGGGGCCGGAGAAATTCTCCCGGCGACCGAGGCCTCCGCGGCCGGGAGAACTCTCGGCGCTCGGGCTCCGCGTCTACCCATGGGGAGCGGGCAGCCAGAAAATTCTGGCGGCGACCGAGGCCTCCGCGGCCGAGGAAATGGTCCTTGGTAATTTTACATGTTAAATTAACATGTGTATTAACACAGGCTGGGAGAAGCAGGCATTCTGGACTTTGGAAAATTTCGAGCAGGGGCCGGAGAAATTCTCCCGGCGACCGAGGCCTCTGCGGCCGGGAGAACTCTCGGCGCTCGGGCTCCGGGTGTACCCGCGGCAAGGCCCATTTTGTGTTATATAGGGGGTAGTGGTGTCCCGAGGGGGAAAAAATTAACATGTTAAATACTGCTTCCAGGCAATAGGAAAATGTCTCGGCGACGGAACGCACCACTACCCGGCGAATTCCCGCCCCTCGGACTCCGTGCGCCAGCTTGTAAGAGCGAATCGGGACTTGGAAAAAATTTTATCGGGGAGCCAGAAAATTCTCCCGGCGATCAAGGCAATCACCGCCGGGAGAATTTTTTCTAGCTAACCGATTGAAATTTTCAAAGTACCAATTGCCTCGAAAACAACCACGAACGTAAAACAACCACGAACGGAAAACAACCACGAACGACAACAACCACGAACGACAACAACCACGAACGACAACAACCACGAACGGAAAACAACCCCGAACGACAACAACCACGAACGCACAACAACCACGAATGAAAACAACCACGAACGGTAAACAACCACGAACGAAAACAACCACGAACGAAAACCACCTCGTTCGTGGTTGTTCGCCTTGTGGGGCGAATCGGGACATCATGCAAATAGCTGGAGACATTCTCCCGGCGATCGAGGCCTCGGCGCCCGGGAAAAATGCCCGCGCTCGGGCGTTGTGGGCACCCATTGCATGGCCCATTTTGGGTTATATAGGGGGTAGTGGTGTCCCGAGGGGGAAAAAATTAACATGTTAAATACTGCTCCCAGGCAATTGTAAAATGTCTCGGCGACGGAAGGCACCACTACCCGGCATATTTCCGCCCCTCGGACTCCGTGCGCCAGCCTGTAATAGCGAATCGGGACTTAGAAAAAATTCGAGCAGAGAGCCAGAAAATTCTCCCGGCGATGGAGGCCTCCGCGGCCGAGGAAATTGTCATTGGTGATTTTGCATGTTAAATTAACATGTGTATTAACACAGGCTTGGAGAAGCAAGCCTGCGGGACTCTGCAATACATTGAGCGGGGAGCCAGAAAATTCTGGCGGCGACCGAGGCCTCCGCGGCCGGGAGAACTCTCGGCGCTCGGGCTCCGCGTCTACACATGGGGAGCGGGCAGCCAGAAAATTCTGGCGGCGACCGAGGCCTCCGCGGCCGAGGAAATGGTCCTTGGTGATTTTACATGTTAAATTAACATGTGTATTAACACAGGCTGGGAGAAGCAAGCCTGCGGGTCGCTGCAATATATTGAGCGGGGAGCCAGAAATTTCTGGCGGCGACCGAGGCCTCCGCGGCCGGGGAAATAATCCTCGGTAATTTTACATGTTAAATTAACATGTGTATTAACACAGGCTTGGAGAAGCAAGCCTGCGGGACTCTGCAATACATTGAGCGGGGAGCCAGAAATTTCTGGCGGCGACCGAGGCCTCTGCGGCCGGGATAATAATCCTTGGTAATTTTACATGTTAAATTAACATGTGTATTAACACAGGCTGGGAGAACTAGGCATTCTGGACTTTGAAAAATTTCGAGCAGGGGCCGGAGAAATTCTCCCGGCGACCGAGGCCTCCGCGGCCGGGAGAACTCTCGGCGCTCGGGCAGCGCGTCTACCCATGGGGAGCGGGCAGCCAGAAAATTCTGGCGGCGACCGAGGCCTCCGCGGCCGAGGAAAAGGTCATTGGTAATATTACATGTTAAATTAACATGTGTATTAACACATGCTGGGAGAAGCAGGCATTCTGGACTTTGAAAAATTTCGAGCAGGGGCCGGAGAAATTCTCCCGGCGACCGAGGCCTCCGCGGCCGGGAGAACTCTCGGCGCTCGGGCTCCGCGTCTACCAATGGGGAGCGGGCAGCCAGAAAATTCTGGCGGCGACCGAGGCCTCCGCGGCCGAGGAAATGGTCCTTGTTGATTTTACATGTTAAATTAACATGTGTATTAACACAGGCTGGGAGAAGCAAGCCTGCGGGACTCTGCAATACATTGAGCGGGGAGCCAGAAAATTCTGGCGGCGACCGAGGCCTCCGCGGCCGAGGAAATGGTCCTCAATGATTTTACATGTTAAATTATCATGTGTATTAACACAGGCTGGGAGAAGCAAGCCTGCGGGACTCTGCAATACATTGAGCGGGGAGCCAGAAAATTCTGGCGGCGACCGAGGCCTCCGCGGCCGGGGAAATAATCCTCGGTAATTTTACATGTTAAATTAACATGTGTATTAACACAGGCTGGGAGAAGCAGGCATTCTGGACTTTGAAAAATTTCGAGCAGGGGCCGGAGAAATTCTCCCGGCGACCGAGGCCTCCGCGGCCGGGAGAACTTCGGCGCTCGGGCTCCGCGTGTACCCGCCGCAAGGCCCATTTTGGGTTATATAGGGGGTAGTGGTGTCTCTGGAGGGAAAAAATACACGGTAAATATTGCAGCCAGAGCCTATGGCAATCTGTTGGCGACCGAGGCCTCCACACGCCGGCAAATTTTCGGCTCTCGGACTGTGTGTATTCCACTGGAGACAGGCCTGCGGGACTCTGTAATATATTGAGCCGGGAGCCAGAAAATTCTGGCGGCGACCGAGGCCTCCGCGGCCGGGGAAATAATCCTCGGTAATTTTACATGTTAAATTAACATGTGTATTAACACAGGCTGGGAGAAGCAAGCCTGCGGGTCGCTGCAATATATTGAGCGGGGAGCCAGAAAATTCTGGCGGCGACCGAGGCCTCCGCGGCCGGGGAAATAATCCTCG
This sequence comes from Bacillus rossius redtenbacheri, assembly GCF_032445375.1. Lineage (NCBI taxonomy): Eukaryota > Metazoa > Arthropoda > Insecta > Phasmatodea > Bacillidae > Bacillus > Bacillus rossius. The sequence continues at coordinate 2,719 of NW_026962575.1, read as the reverse complement.
GTAATTTTACATGTTAAATTAACATGTGTATTAACACAGGCTTGGAGAAGCAAGCCTGCGGGACTCTGCAATACATTGAGCGGGGAGCCAGAAAATTCTGGCGGCGACCGCGGCCTCTGCGGCCAGGGAAATAATCCTCGGTAATTTTACATGTTAAATAACCATGTGTATTAACACAGGCTGGGAGAAGCAAGCATGCGGGACTCTGCAATATATTGAGCAGGGAGCCAGAAAATTCTGGCTGCGACCGAGGCCTCTGCGGCCGAGGAAATGGTCATTGGTAATTTTACATGTTAAATTAACATGTGTTTTAACACAGGCTGGGAGATGCAGGCATTCTGGACTTAGAAAAATTTCGAGCAGGGGCCCGAGAAATTCTCCCGGCGACCGAGGCCTCTGCGGCCGGGAGAACTCTCGAAAACCACCTCGTTCGTGGTTGTTTGCCGTGCGGGGCGAATCGGGAAATCTAGCAAATAGCTGAAGACATTCTCCCGGCGATGGAGGCCTCGGCGGCCGGGAAAAACGCCCGCGCTCGGGCGTTGCGCGCCCCCTTGGCAAGGCCCATTTTGGGTTATATAGGGGGTAGTGGTGTCCCGAGGGGAAAAAATTAACATGTTAAATACTGCTCCCAGGCAATTGTAAAATGTCTCGGCGACGGAAGGCACCACTACCCGGCATATTTACGCCCCTCGGACTCCGTGCGCCAGCCTGTAATAGCGAATCGGGACTTAGAAAAAAAATTCGAGCAGGGAGCCAGAACATTTTCCCGGCGATCGAGGCCTCCGCGGCCGAGGAATTTGTCATTGGTGATTTTGCATGTTAAATTAACATGTGTATTAACACAGGCTTGGAGAAGCAAGCCTGCGGGACTCTGCAATACATTGAGCGGGCAGCCAGAAAATTCTGGCGGCGACCGTGGCCTCCGCGGCCGGGGAAATAATCCTCTGTAATTTTACATGTTAAATTAACATGTGTATTAACACAGGCTTGGAGAAGCAAGCCTGCGGGACTCTGCAATACATTGAGCGGGGAGCCAGAAATTTCTGGCGGCGACCGAGGCCTCTGCGGCCGGGATAATAATCCTTGGTAATTTTACATGTTAAATTAACATGTGTATTAACACAGGCTGGGAGAACTAGGCATTCTGGACTTTGAAAAATTTCGAGCAGGGGCCGGAGAAATTCTCCCGGCGACCGAGGCCTCCGCGGCCGGGAGAACTCTCGGCGCTCGGGCTCCGCGTCTACCCATGGGGAGCGGGCAGCCAGAAAATTCTGGCGGCGACCGAGGCCTCCGCGGCCGAGGAAAAGGTCATTGGTAATATTACATGTTAAATTAACATGTGTATTAACACATGCTGGGAGAAGCAGGCATTCTGGACTTTGAAAAATTTCGAGCAGGGGCCGGAGAAATTCTCCCGGCGACCGAGGCCTCCGCGGCCGGGAGAACTCTCGGCGCTCGGGCTCCGCGTCTACCCTTGGGGAGCGGGCAGCCAGAAAATTCTGGCGGCGACCGAGGCCTCCGCGGCCGAGGAAATGGTCCTTGGTGATTTTACATGTTAAATTAACATGTGTATTAACACAGGCTGGGAGAAGCAGGCATTCTGGACTTTGGAAAATTTCGAGCAGGGGCCGGAGAAAATCTCCCGGCGACCGAGGCCTCTGCGGCCGGGAGAACTCTCGGCGCTCGGGCTCCGGGTGTACCCGCGGCAAGGCCCATTTTGTGTTATATAGGGGGTAGTGGTGTCCCGAGGGGGAAAAAATTAACATGTTAAATACTGCTTCCAGGCAATAGGAAAATGTCTCGGCGACGGAACACACCACTACCCGGCGAATTCCCGCCCCTCGGACTCCGTGCGCCAGCTAGTAAGAGCGAATCGGGACTTGGAAAAAATTTTATCGGGGAGCCAGAAAATTCTCCCGGCGATCAAGGCAATCACCGCCGGGAGAATTTTTTCTAGCTAACCGATTGAAATTTTCAAAGTACCAATTGCCTCGAAAACAACCACGAACGTAAAACAACCACGAACGGAAAACAACCACGAACGACAACAACCACGAACGACAACAACCACGAACGACAACAACCACGAACGGAAAACAACCCCGAACGACAACAACCACGAACGCACAACAACCACGAATGAAAACAACCACGAACAGTAAACAACCACGAACGAAAACAACCACGAACGAAAACCACCTCGTTCGTGGTTGTTCGCCTTGTGGGGCGAATCGGGACATCATGCAAATAGCTGGAGACATTCTCCCGGCGATCGAGGCCTCGGCGCCCGGGAAAAATGCCCGCGCTCGGGCGTTGTGGGCACCCATTGCATGGCCCATTTTGGGTTATATAGGGGGTAGTGGTGTCCCGAGGGGGAAAAAATTAACATGTTAAATACTGCTCCCAGGCAATTGTAAAATGTCTCGGCGACGGAAGGCACCACTACCCGGCATATTTCCGCCCCTCGGACTCCGTGCGCCAGCCTGTAATAGCGAATCGGGACTTAGAAAAAATTCGAGCAGAGAGCCAGAAAATTCTCCCGGCGATGGAGGCCTCCGCGGCCGAGGAAATTGTCATTGGTGATTTTGCATGTTAAATTAACATGTGTATTAACACAGGCTTGGAGAAGCAAGCCTGCGGGACTCTGCAATACATTGAGCGGGGAGCCAGAAAATTCTGGCGGCGACCGAGGCCTCCGCGGCCGGGAGAACTCTCGGCG
>NW_026962574.1:0-37770 GCF_032445375.1 Bacillus rossius redtenbacheri | reverse complement strand
GGCAAAGAGGCAGTTAATTAGGCAGGCTTTTAGGCAGGCAATTACGCAGACTATTAGACAGGCAAACAATCAGGCAGGCAATTAGGCAGGCAATAAGGCAGTTAATTAAGCAGGCAATTAGGCAGGCAATTAAGCGGTCAATTAGGCAGTTAATTAGGCATACAATTAGGCAGTCATTAAGATAGGCAATTAGGCAGGCAATAGGCAGTTAATTGGGCAGGCAATTAGGCAGGCAATTAGGCAGGCAATTAGACAGTTAATTAGGCAGGCAATCATGCAGTTAATTAGGCAGGCAATAAGGCAGTTAATTAGGCAGGCAATTAGGCGGTTAATTAGGCAGGCACTTGAGCAGGCAATTAGGCAGGATATTAGACAGGCAGACAATTAGGCAGGCAATTAGGCAGTTAATTAAGCAGGAAATTAGGCAGGAAATTAGGCAGTTAATTAGGCACTTTATTAGGTTTGCAATTAGGCAGTTAATTAGGCAGGCAATTAGGCAGTTAATTAGGCAGGCTATTAGGCACTTAATTAGGCAGGCAAAGAGGCAGTTAATTAGGCAGGCTTTTAGGCAGGCAATTACGCAGACTATTAGACAGGCAAACAATCAGGCAGGCAATTAGGCAGGCAATAAGGCAGTTAATTAAGCAGGCAATTAGGCAGGCAATTAAGCGGTCAATTAGGCAGTTAATTAGGCATACAATTAGGCAGTCATTAAGATAGGCAATTAGGCAGGCAATAGGCAGTTAATTAGACAGGCAATTAGGCAGGAAATAAGGCAGTTAATTAGGCAGGCAATTAGGCAGTTAATAAGGCACTTAATTAGGCAGGCAATTAGGCAGTTAATTAGGCATACAATAAGGTAGGCAATTAGATAGGCAATTAGGCAGGCAATAAGGCAGTTAATTGGGCAGGCAATTAGGCAGGCAATTAGGCAGGCAATTAGACAGTTAATTAGGCAGGCAATCATGCAGTTAATTAGGCAGGCAATAAGGCAGTTAATTAGGCAGGCAATTAGGCGGTTAATTAGGCAGGCACTTGAGCAGGCAATTAGGCAGGATATTAGACAGGCAGACAATTAGGCAGGCAATTAGGCAGTTAATTAATCAGGAAATTAGGCAGGAAATTAGGCAGGAAATTAGGCAGTTAATTAGGCACTTTATTAGGTTTGCAATTAGGCAGTTTATTAGGCAGGCAATTAGGCAGTTAATTAAGCAGGCAATTAGGCAGATAATTAGCCAGGCATTTAGGCAGTTAAATAGGCAGGCAATAAGGCAAATAATTAGGCAGGCAATTAGGCAGTTAATTAGGGAGGCAATTAGGCAGGCAATTTAGCGGGTAATTAGGCAGTTAATTAGGTAAGTAATTATGCAGGCAATTAGGCAGGCAATTAGGCAGGCAATTAGGCAGGCAATTAGGCAGGCAATTAGGCAGTAAATTAGGCAGATAATTAGGCAGGCAATTTGGCAGTCAATTATGCAGGCAATAAGGCATTAATTAGGCAGGAAATTAGGCAGGAAATTAGGCAGTTAATTAGGCACTTGATTAGGTTTGCATATAGGCAGTTAATTAGGCAGGCAATTAGGCAGTTATTTAGGCAGTTTATTAGGCAGATAACTACGCAGGTAATTAGGCAGTTTATTAGGCAGGCAATTAGGCAGTTAATTAGGCAGGCACTTAGGCAGGCAATTAGGCAGACTATTAGACAGGCAAACATTAGGCAGGCAATTAGGCAGTTACTAAGGCAGGCAATCAGGCAGTTAATTAGGCACTTAATTAGGCAGGCAATTAGGCAGTTAATTAGGCAGGCAATTAGGCAGTTAATTTGGCAGGCAAATTGGCAGGTAATATTGCACTTTATTAGGCAGGCAATTTGGCAGTTAATTAGGCAGGCAATTAGGCAGTTAATAAGGCATACAATTGGGCAGGCAATAAGATAGACAATTAGGCAGTTAATTAGGCACTTAATTAGGCAGGAAATTAGGCAGGCAATTAGGCAGTTTATTAGGCAGGCAATTAGGCAGTTAATTAGGCAGGCAATTAGGCAGGCTTTTAGACAAGCAAACAATAAGGTAGTCAATTAGGCAGTTAATTAGGCAGGCAATGAGGCAGTCAATTAGGCAGTTAATTAGGCAGGCAATGAGGCAGTTAATTAGGCACTTAATTAGGCAGGCAATTAAGCAGTTAATTATGCACTTAATTAGGCAGGCAATTAGGCAGGAAATTTGGCAATTAATTAGGCAGACAATTTGGCAGTACATTAGGCAGTTAAATTGGCAGGCAATTAGACAGGCAATTAGGCAGGTAATTAGGCAGGAAATTAGGCAGGTAATTAGGCAGGCAATTAGGCAGGCAATAAGGCAGGCAATAAGGCAGTTAATTAGGCAGGCAATTAGGCAGTTTATTAAGCACTTAATTAGGCAGGCAATTAGGCAGTTAATTGGGCATACAATAAGGTAGGCAATTAGATAGGCAATTAGGCAGGCAATAAGGCAGTTAATTAGGCAGGCAATTAGGCAGTTAATTGGGCAGGCAATTAGGCAGGCAATTAGACAGTTAATTAGGCAGGCAAACATGCAGTTAATTAGGCAGGCAATTAGGCAGTTAATTAGGCAGGTAATTAGGCAGGCACTTAGGCAGGCAATAAGGCAGGAAATTAGACAGGCAGACAATTAGGCAGGCAATTAGGCAGTTAATTAGGCAGGCAATTAGGCAGTTAATTAGGCAGGCATTTAGGCTGTTAATTAGGCAGGCAATTAGGCAGTTAATTAGGCAGTTAATTAGGGAGGCAGTTAGGCAGGCAATTAAGCGGGCAATTAGGCAGTTAATTAGGCAGGCAATTAGGCAGTTAATTAGGCACTAATTAGGCAGGCTATTGGGCAGTTAATTAGGCATACAATTAGGCAGGCAATTAGACAGGCAATAAGGCTTAATTAGGCAGGCAATTAGATAGGCAATTAGGCAGGCAATAAGGCAGTTAATTAGGCAGGTAATTAAGGAGGTAATTAGGCGGGCAATTAGGCAGGCAATTAGGCAGGCAAAAATGCAAGCAATTAGGCAGGCAGTTAGGCAGTTAATTAGGAAGGTAATTAGGCAGTTTATTAGGCAGGCAATTAGGCAGACAATAAGGAAGGCATTTAGACAGGCAGGCAAATAGGCAGGCAATTAGGCAGGCAGACAATTAGGCAGGCAATTAGGCAGGCAATAAGGCAGGCAATAGGGCAGTTAATTAGGCAGGCAATTAGGCAGGCAATTATGCAGTTAATATGCAGGCAATCTGGCAGTTAATTAAGCATACAATTAGGCAGGCAATTAGGCAGTTAATTAGGCACTTTATTAGGCAGGCAATTAGGCAGTTAATTAGGCAGGCAATTAGGTAGATAATTTGGCTTACAATAAGGGAGGCAATTAGATAGGAAATTAGGCAGACAGTAATCAGTTAATTAGGTAGGCAATAAAGCTAACAATTAGGCAGTTAATTAGGCAGGCAATTAAGCTGGCAATTAGGCAGTTAATTAGTTACTTTATTAGGCAGGCAATTAGGCAGTTAATTAGGCAGGCAATAAGGCAGATAATAAGGCATACAATTAGGCAGGCAATAAGATAGACAATTAGTCATTTAATTATGCACCTAATTAGGCAGGAAATTAGGCAGACAATTAGGTAGTTTATTAGGCAGGCAATTAGGCAGTTAATTAGGCAGGCACTTAGGCAGGCTTTAAGGCAGGCTATTAGACAGGCAAACAATTAGGCAGTCAATTGGGCAGGCAATTAGACAGTTAATTAGGCACTAAATTAGGCAGGCAATTAGGCTGTTAATTAGGCAGGCAATTAGGCAGGCATTTAGGCAGTTAATTAGCAAGGCAATAAGGCAGTTAATTAGGCAGTTCATTAGGCAGATAATTACGCAGGTAATTAGGCAGTTTATTAGGCAGGCAATTAGGCTGGCAATAAGGCAGGCATTTAGACAGGCAGGCATTTAGACAGGTAATTGGGCAGGCAATTAGGCAGGCAGGCAATTAGGCAGGCAATTAGGCAGTTAATTAGGCAAGCAATAAGGCAGGCATTTAGATAGGCAATTAGGCAGGCAATAGGCAGTTAATTAGACAGGCAATTAGGCAGGCAATAAGGCAGTTAATTAGGCAGGCAATTAGGCAGTTAATTAGACACTTAATTAGGCAGGCAATTAGGCAGTTAATTAGGCATACAATAAGGTAGGCAATTAGATAGGCAATTAGGCAGGCAATAAGGCAGTTAATTAGGCAGGCAATTAGGCAGTTAATTGGGCAGGCAATTAGGCAGGCAATTAGACAGTTAATTAGGCAGGCATTAGGCAGGCAATTAGGCAGGCAGGCAATTAGGCAGGCAATTAGGCAGGCAGGCAATAAGGCAGGCAGGCAATTAGGCAAGCCATTTGAAAGTTAATTAGGGAGGCAATTAGGCAGTTATTTAGTCAGTTAATTAGACAGGCAATTAGGCAGTTATTTAGGCAGGCAATTAGGCAGTTAATAAGGCATACAATCAGGCAGGCAATTAGGCAGGCAATAAGGCAGTTAATTAAGCAGGCAATTAGGCAGGCAATTAAGCGGTCAATTAGGCAGTTAATTAGGCATACAATTAGGCAGTCATTTAGATAGGCAATTAGGCAGGCAATAGGCAGTTTATTAGACAGGCAATTAGGCAGGCAATAAGGCAGTTAATTAGGCAGGCAATTAGGCAGTTAATTAGGCAGGCAATTAGGCAGTTTATTAGGCATACAATAAGGTAGGCAATTAGATAGGCAATTAGGCAGGCAATAAGGCAGTAATTAGGCAGGCAATAAGGCAGTTAATTAAGCAGGCAATTAGGCAGGCAATTAAGCGGTCAATTAGGCAGTTAATTAGGCATACAATTAGGCAGTCATTTAGATAGGCAATTAGGCAGGCAATAGGCAGTTTATTAGACAGGCAATTAGGCAGGCAATAAGGCAGTTAATTAGGCAGGCAATTAGGCAGTTAATTAGGCAGGCAATCATGCAGTTAATTAGGCAGGCAATAAGGCAGTAAATTAGGCAGGCAATTAGGCGGTTAATTAGGCAGGCACTTAGGCAGGCAATTAGGCAGGATATTAGACAGGCAGACAATTAGGCAGGCAATTAGGCAGTTAATTAGGCAGGAAATTAGGCAGGAAATTATGCAGTTAATTAGGCACTTTATTAGGTCTGCAATTAGGCAGTTAATTAGTCAGGCAATTAGGCAGTTAATTAGGCAGGCTATTAGGCAGTTAATTAGGCAGGCAAAGAGGCAGTTAATTAGGCAGGCTTTTAGGCAGGCAATTACGCAGACTATTAGACAGGCAAACAATCAGGCAGGCAATTAGGCAGTTAATTAGGCAGGCAATTAGGCAGTTAATTAGAAAGGCAATTAGGCAGTTATTTAGGCTGGCAATTAGGCAGTTATTTAGGCAGGCATTTAGGCAGTTAATTAGGCAGGCAATTAGGCAGGCAATTTAGCGGGCAATTAGGTAGTTAATTAAGCAAGTAATTATGCAGGAAATTAGGCTTGGCAATTAGGCATTTATTTAGGCAGGCAATAAGGCAGGCAATTAGGCAGTTTATTAGGCAGATAATTATGCAGGTAATTAGGCAGTTTATTAGGCAGGCAATTAGGCAGGCAATTATACAGGCAATTAGGCAGTTTTTAGGAAGGCAATTAGGCTGTTTATAAGGCAGGCAATTAGGCTGACAAAAAGGCAGATAATAAGGCTTACAATAAGGGAGGCAATTAGATAGGAAATTAGGCAGACAGTAAGGCAGTTAATTAGGCAGGCAATAAAGCTAACAATTAGGCAGTTAATTAGGCAGGCAATTAAGCTGGCAATTAGGCAGTTAATTAGTTACTTTATTAGGCAGGCAATTAGGCAGTTAATTAGGCAGGCAATTAGGCAGATAATAAGGCATACAATTAGGCAGGCAATAAGATAGACAATTAGGCAGTTAATTATGCACTTAATTAGGCAGGAAATTAGGCAGACAATTAGGTAGTTTATTAGGCAGGCTATTAGGCAGTTAATTGAGCAGGCACTTAAGCAGACTATTAGGCAGGCTATTAGACAGGCAAACAATTAGGCAGTCAATTAGGCAGGCAATTAGGCAGTTAATTAGGCACTAAATTAGGCAGGCAATTAGGCTGTTAATTAGGCAGGCAATTAGGCAGGCAATTAGGCAGTTAATTAGCAAGGCAATAAGGCAGTTAATTAGGCAGTTCATTAGGCAGGCAATTATACAGGCAATTAGGCAGGTAATTAGGCAGTAATTAGGCAGGATATTAGGCAGGCAATAAGGCAGGCAATTAGGCAGTTAATAAGGCATACAATTAGGCAGGCAATAAGATAGACTATTAGGCAGTTAATTAGGCAGTTAATTAGGCAGGAAATTAGGCATTTATTTAGGCAGGCAATTAGGCAGGTAATTAGGCAGTTTATTAGGCAGATAATTACGCAGGTAATTAGGCAGTTTATTAGGCAGGCAATTAGGCAGTTAATAAGGCAGGCACTTAGGCAGGCAATTAGGCAGACTATTAGACAGGCAAACAATTAGGCAGGCAATTAAGCAGTTAATAAGGCAGACAATTAGGCAGTTAACTAGGCACTTAATTAGGCAGGCAATTAGTCAGTTTATTAGGCAGGCAATTAGGCTGGCAATAAGGCAGGCATTTAGACAGGCAGGCATTTAGACAGGTAATTGGGCAGGCAATTAGGCAGGCAGGCAATTAGGCAGGCAGGCAATTAGGCAGGCAATTAGGCAGTTAATTAGGCAAGCAATAAGGCAGGTAATTAGGCAAGCAATTAGGCAAGTAATAAGGCAGCAATTTGGCAGGCAATTAGGCAGGCAATAAATCAGGCAATAAGGCAATCAATTAGGCAGGTTATTAGGCAGGTAATTAGGCAATTAATTAGGCAGTTAATTAAGTAGGCAATTAGGCAGGCAATTAAGCGGACAATTAGGCAGTTAATTAGGCAAGCAATTAAGTAGGTGATTAGGCAGGCAATTAGGCAGATAATTAGGCATACAATTAGGCAGGCATTTAGATAGGCAATTAGGCAGGCAATAGGCAGTTAATTAGACAGGCAATTAGGCAGGCAATTAGGCAGGCAATTAGGCAGTTAATTAGGCAGTTAATAAGGCAGGCAATGAGGCAGTTAATTAGGCAGGCAATTTGGCAGTTAATTAGGCATACAATTAGGCAGGCAATTAGACAGGCAGAAGGCAGTTAAATAGGCAGGCAATTAGGCCGGCAATTAGGCAGGCAATTAGGCAGCAATTAGGCAGGCAATTAGGCATGCAATTAGACAGGCAATTAGGCAGGCAGGCAATTAGGCCGATATTTAGGCAGGCAATTAGGCAGTTAATTAGGCACTTAATTAGGCAGGCAATTAGGCAGTTTATTAGGCACTTAATTAGGCAGACAATTAGGCAGGCAATTAGGCAGGCAATTATACAGGCAATTAGGCAGTTTTTAGGAAGGCAATTAGGCAGTTTATAAGGCAGGCAATTAGGCTGGCAATAAGGCAGGCATTTAGACAGGCAGGCAATTAGGCAGGCATTAGGCAGGCAATTAGGCAGGCAGGCAATTAGGCAGGCAATTAGGCAGGCAATTAGGCAGGCAGGCAATAAGGCAGGCAGGCAATTAGGCAAGCCATTTGACAGTTAATTAGGGAGGCAATTAGGCAGTTATTTAGTCAGTTAATTAGACAGGCAATTAGGCAGTTATTTAGGCAGGCAATTAGGCAGTTAATAAGGCATACAATCAGGCAGGCAATTAGGCAGGCAATAAGGCAGTTAATTAAGCAGGCAATTAGGCAGGCAATTAAGCGGTCAATTAGGCAGTTAATTAGGCATACAATTAGGCAGTCATTTAGATAGGCAATTAGGCAGATAATTAGGCATACAATTAGGCAGGCATTTAGATAGGCAATTAGGCAGGCAATAGGCAGTTAATTAGACAGGCAATTAGGCAGGCAATAAGGCAGTTAATTAGGCAGGCAATTAGGCAGTTAATTAGACACTTAATTAGGCAGGCAATTAGGCAGTTAATTAGGCATACAATAAGGTAGGCAATTAGATAGGCAATTAGGCAGGCAATAAGGCAGTTAATTAGGCAGGCAATTAGGCAGTTAATTGGGCAGGCAATTAGGCAGGCAATTAGACAGTTAATTAGGCAGGCAAACATGCAGTTAATTAGGCAGGCATTTAGGCAGTTAATTAGGCAGGCAATTAGGCAGTTAATTAGGCAGGCACTTAGGCAGGCAATAAGGCAGGAAATTAGACAGGCAGACAATTAGGCAGGCAATTAAGCAGTTAATTAGGCAGGCAATTAGGCAGTTAATTAGGCAGGCATTTAGGCTGTTAATTAGGCAGGCAATTAGGCAGTTAATTAGGCAGTTAATTAGGGAGACAATTAGGCAGGCAATTTAGCGGGCAATTAGGCAGATAATTAGGCAGGCAATTAGGCAGTTAATAAGGCACTAATTAGGCAGGCAATTAGGCAGTTAATTAGGCATACAATTAGGCAGGCAATTAGACAGGCAATAAGGCTGTTAATTAGGCAGGCAATTAAGCGGGCAATTAGGCAGTTAATTAGGCAAGCAATAAAGCAGGCAAAAAGGCAGTTAATTAGGCACTTAATTAGGTAGGCAATTAGGCAGTTAATTAAGCAGGCAAATAAGCAGTTAATTATGCATACAATTAGGCAGGAAATTAGATAGGCAATTAGGCAGGCAATAAGGCAGTTAATTAGGCAGGTAATTAAGGAGGTAATTAGGCGGGCAATTAGGCAGGCAATTATGCAGGCAATAAGGCAAGCAATTAGGCAGGCAGTTAGGCAGTTAATTAGGAAGGTAATTAGGCAGTTTATTAGGCAGGCAATTAGGCAGACAATAAGGCAGGCATTTAGACAAGCAGGCAAATAGGCAGTCAATTAGGCAGGCAGACAATTAGGCAGGCAATAAGGCAGGCAATAGGGCAGTTAATTAGGCAGGCAATTAGGCAGGCAATTAGGCAGTTAATATGCAGGCAATTTGTCAGTTAATTAGGCATACAATTAGGCAGGCAATTAGGCAGTTAATTAGGCACTTTATTAGGCAGGCAATTAGGCAGTTAATTAGGCAGGCAATTAGGCAGATAATAAGGCTTACAATAAGGGAGGCAATTAGATAGGAAATTAGGCAGACAGTAAGGCAGTTAATTAGGCAGGCAATAAAGCTAACAATTAGGCAGTTAATTAGGCAGGCAATTAAGCTGGCAATTAGGCATTTAATTAGTTACTTTATTAGGCAGGCAATTAGGCAGTTAATTAGGCAGGCGATTAGGCAGATAATAAGGCATACAATTAGGCAGGCATTTAGATAGGCAATTAGGCAGGCAATAGGCAGTTAATTAGACAGGCAATTAGGCAGGCAATAAGGCAGTTAATTAGGCAGTCAATTAGGCAGTTAATAAGGCACTTAATTAGGCAGGCAATTAGGCAGTTAATTAGGCATACAATCAGGCAGGCAATTAGACATGCAATTCGGCAGGCACTTAGGCAGGCAATTAGGCTGACTTTTAGACAGGCAAACAATTACGCAGGCAATTAAGCAGTTAATAAGGCAGGCAATTAGGCAGTTAATTAGGCACTTAATTAGGCAGGCAATTAGGCAGTTTAGTAGGCAGGCAATTAAGCTGGCAATAAGGCAGGCATTTAGACAGGCAGGCAATTTGGCAGGCAATAAGGCAGGCAATTAGGCAGGCAGGCAATTGGGCAGGCAATTAGGCAGGCAATTAGGCAAGCAATAAGGCAGTTAATTAGGCAGGCAATTATGGAAGCAATTAGGCAGGCAATTAGGCAGGCAATTAGACAGGCAATTAGGCAGGTAATTAGGCAGGCAATTAGGCAAGCAATTAGGCAGGCAATATGGCAGGCAATTAGGCAGGCAATTAGGCAGTTTTTTAGGAAGGCAATTAGGCAGTTTATTAGGCAGGCAATTTGGCTGGCAATAAGGCTGGAATTAAGACAGGCAGGCAATTAGGCAGGCAGGCAATTAGGCAGGCAATTAGGCAGGCAGGCAATTAGGCAGGCAATAAGCAGTCAGGTTATTAGGCAGGCAGGCAATTAGGCAGGCAATTAGGCAGTTAATTAGGCAGTTAATAAGGCAGGCAATTAGGCAGTTAATTAGGCAGTTAATTAGGCAGGCAATTAAGCGGGCAATTAGGCAGTTAATTAGGCAAGCAATTAAGCAGGCAATTAGGCAGTTAATTAGGCACTAATTAGGCAGGCAATTAGGCAGGTAATCAATTAGGCAGTCAGTTATGCATACAATTAGGCAGGCAATTAGATAGGCAATTAGGCAGGCAATAAGGCAGTTAATTAGGCAGGTAATTAAGCAGGTAATTAGGCGGACAATTAGGCAGGCAATTAGGCAGGCAATTAGGCAGGCAATAAGGCAATCAATTAGGCAGGCAATTAGGCAGTTAATTAAGAAAGCAATTAGGCAGTTTATTAGGCAGGCAATTAGGCAGACAATAAGGCAGGCATTTAGACAGGCAGGCAAATAGGCAGGCAATTAGGCAGGCAGGCAATTAGGCAGGCAAGTAGGCAGGCAATTAGGCAGGCAATTAGGAAGGCAATTAGGCAGGCAATAAGGCAGGCAATTAGGCAGCTTATTAGGCAGGCAATTAGGCAGGCAATTAGGCAGACAATTAGGCAGACAATAAGGCAGGCATTTAGACAGGCAGGCAAATAGGCAGGCAATTAGGCAGGCAATTAGGTAGGCAATTAGGCAGGCATTAAGGCAGGCAATTAGAAAGATAATTAGGCAGGCAATTAGGCAGGCAATTAGGCAGTTAATTAGGCAGGCAAATAGGCAGTTAATAAGGCAACAATTAGGCAGGCAATTAGACAGGCAATATGGCAGTTAATTAGGCAGGCAATTAGGTAGGCAATTAAGCGGGCAATTAGGCAGTAAATTAGGCAGGCAATAATGCAGTTAATTATGCATACAATTACGCAGGCAATTATATAGGCAATTAGGCATGCAATAAGGCAGTTAATTAGGCAGGCAATTAGGCTGGCAATTAGGCAGGCAATAAGGCACGCAAATAGGCAGGCAATTAGGCAGTTTTTAGAAAGGCAATTAGGCAGTTTATTAAGCAGGCAATTAGGCAGGCAATTAGGCAGGCAATAAGGCAGGCAATTGGGCAGTTAATTAGGCAAGCAATAAGGCAGGCAATTAGGCAGGCAATAAGGCAGTTAATTAGGCAGGCAATTAGGCAGTTAATAAGGCAGGCAATTGGGCAGTTAATTAGGCAGGCAATTAGGCAGTTAATTAGGCATACAATAAGTCAGGCAATTAGACAGGCAATAAGGCAGTTAATTAGGCAGTCAATTAAGCGGGCAATTATGCAGTTAATTAAGCATACAATTACGCAGGCAATTATATAGGCAATTAGGCATGAAATAAGGCAGTTAATTAGGCAGGCAATTAGGCAGGCAATTAGGCAGTTTTTAGAAAGGCAATTAGGCAGTTTATTAAGCAGGCAATTAGGCAGGCAATTAGGCAGGCAATAACGCAGGCAATTGGGCAGTTAATTAGGCAAGCAATAAGGCAGGCAATTAGGCAGTTTATTAAGCAGGCAATTAGGCAGGCAATTAGGCAGGCAATAAGGCAGGCAATTAGGCAGCTAATTAGGCAGGCAATTAGGCAGGCAATTAGGAAGGCAATTAGGCAGTTAATTAGGCACTAAATTAGGCAGGCAATTAGGCTGTTAATTAGGCAGGCAATTAGGCAGTTAATTAGGCAGGCAGTTAGGCAGTTAATTAGGCATACAATTAGGCAGGCAATTAGGCATACAATAAGTCAGGCAATTAGACAGGCAATAAGGCAGTTAATTAGGCAGTCAATTAAGCGGGCAATTAGGCAGTTTATTAGGCAAGCAATTAAGCAGGCAATTAGCAGTTAATTAGGCACTTAATTAGGCAGGCAATTAGGCAGTTAATTAAGCAGCTAATTAGGCAGTTAATTATGCATACAATTAGGCAGGCAATTAGATAGGCAGTTAGGCAGGCAATAAGGCAGTTAATTAGGCAGGTAATTAGGCAGTTAATTAGGCAGGCAATTAGGCAGTTAATTAGGCATACAATTAGGCAGGCAATTAGGCAGTTAATTAGGCACTTAATTAGGCAGACAATTAGGCAGGCAATTATACAGGCAATTAGGCAGTTTTTAGGAAGGCAATTAGGCAGTTTATAAGGCAGGCAATTAGGCTGGCAATAAGACAGGCATTTAGACAGGCAGGAAATTAGGCAGGCAATTAAGCAGGCAATTAGGCAGGCAATTAGGCAGGCAATTAGGCAGGCAATTAGGCAGGAAATAAGGCAGGCAGGCAATAAGGCCGGCAGGCAATTAGGCAGGCCATTTGGCAGTTAATTAGGCAGGCAATTAGGCAGTTAATTAGTCAGTTAATTAGACAGGCAATTAGGCAGTTATTTAGGCAGGCAATTAGGCAGTTAATTAGGCATACAATCTGGCAGGCAATTAGGCAGGCAATAAGGCAGTTAATTAAGCAGGCAATTAGGCAGGCAATTAAGCGGTTAATAAGCAAGTTAATTAGGCATACAATTAGGCAGTCATTTAGATAGGCAATTAGGCAGGCAATAGGCAGTTAATTAGACAGGCAATTAGGCAGGCAATAAGGCAGGCAATAAGGCAGTTAATTAGGCAGGCAATTAGGCAGTTAATTAGGCACTTAATTAGGCAGGCAATTAGGCATTTAATTAGGCATACAATAAGGTAGGCAATTAGATAGGCAATTAGGCAGGCAATAAGGCAGTTAATTGGGCAGGCAATTAGGCAGGCAATTAGGCAGGCAATTAGACAGTTAATTAGGCAGGCAATCATGCAGTTAATTAGGCAGGCAATAAGGCAGTTAATTAGGCAGGCAATTAGGCGGTTAATTAGGCAGGCACTTGAGCAGGCAATTAGGCAGGATATTAGACAGGCAGACAATTAGGCAGGCAATTAGGCAGTTAATTAATCAGGAAATTAGGCAGGAAATTAGGCAGTTAATTAGGCACTTTATTAGGTTTGCAATTAGGCAGTTTATTAGGCAGGCAATTAGGCAGTTAATTAGGCAGGCAATTAGGCAGATAATTAGCCAGGCATTTAGGCAGTTAAATAGGCAGGCAACAAGGCAAATAATTAGGCAGGCAATTAGGCAGTTAATTAGGCACTTTATTAGGTTTGCAATTAGGCAGTTAATTAGGCAGGCAATAAGGCAGTTAATTAGGCAGGCTATTAGGCAATTAATTAGGCAGGCAATTAGGCATTTAATTAGTTACTTTATTAGGCAGGCAATTAGGCAGTTAATTAGGCAGGCGATTAGGCAGATAATAAGGCATACAATTAGGCAGGCATTTAGATAGGCAATTAGGCAGGCAATAGGCAGTTAATTAGACAGGCAATTAGGCAGGCAATAAGGCAGTTAATTAGGCAGTCAATTAGGCAGTTAATAAGGCACTTAATTAGGCAGGCAATTAGGCAGTTAATTAGGCATACAATCAGGCAGGCAATTAGACATGCAATTCGGCAGGCACTTAGGCAGGCAATTAGGCTGACTTTTAGACAGGCAAACAATTACGCAGGCAATTAAGCAGTTAATAAGGCAGGCAATTAGGCAGTTAATTAGGCACTTAATTAGGCAGGCAATTAGGCAGTTTAGTAGGCAGGCAATTAAGCTGGCAATAAGGCAGGCATTTAGACAGGCAGGCAATTTGGCAGGCAATAAGGCAGGCAATTAGGCAGGCAGGCAATTGGGCAGGCAATTAGGCAGGCAATTAGGCAAGCAATAAGGCAGTTAATTAGGCAGGCAATTATGGAAGCAATTAGGCAGGCAATTAGGCAGGCAATTAGACAGGCAATTAGGCAGGTAATTAGGCAGGCAATTAGGCAAGCAATTAGGCAGGCAATATGGCAGGCAATTAGGCAGGCAATTAGGCAGTTTTTTAGGAAGGCAATTAGGCAGTTTATTAGGCAGGCAATTTGGCTGGCAATAAGGCTGGAATTAAGACAGGCAGGCAATTAGGCAGGCAGGCAATTAGGCAGGCAATTAGGCAGGCAGGCAATTAGGCAGGCAATAAGCAGTCAGGTTATTAGGCAGGCAGGCAATTAGGCAGGCAATTAGGCAGTTAATTAGGCAGTTAATAAGGCAGGCAATTAGGCAGTTAATTAGGCAGTTAATTAGGCAGGCAATTAAGCGGGCAATTAGGCAGTTAATTAGGCAAGCAATTAAGCAGGCAATTAGGCAGTTAATTAGGCACTAATTAGGCAGGCAATTAGGCAGGTAATCAATTAGGCAGTCAGTTATGCATACAATTAGGCAGGCAATTAGATAGGCAATTAGGCAGGCAATAAGGCAGTTAATTAGGCAGGTAATTAAGCAGGTAATTAGGCGGACAATTAGGCAGGCAATTAGGCAGGCAATTAGGCAGGCAATAAGGCAATCAATTAGGCAGGCAATTAGGCAGTTAATTAAGAAAGCAATTAGGCAGTTTATTAGGCAGGCAATTAGGCAGACAATAAGGCAGGCATTTAGACAGGCAGGCAAATAGGCAGGCAATTAGGCAGGCAGGCAATTAGGCAGGCAAGTAGGCAGGCAATTAGGCAGGCAATTAGGTAGGCAATTGAGCAGGCAATAAGGCAGGCAATAAGGCAGGCAATTAGGCAGTTAATTAGGCTGGCAAATAGGCAGGCAAATAGGCAGGCAAATAGGCAGGCAGTCAAATAGGCAGGCAGGCAATTAGGCAGGCAATTAGGAAGGCAATTAGGCAGGCAATAAGGCAGGCAATTAGGCAGCTTATTAGGCAGGCAATTAGGCAGGCAATTAGGCAGACAATTAGGCAGACAATAAGGCAGGCATTTAGACAGGCAGGCAAATAGGCAGGCAATTAGGCAGGCAATTAGGTAGGCAATTAGGCAGGCATTAAGGCAGGCAATTAGAAAGATAATTAGGCAGGCAATTAGGCAGGCAATTAGGCAGTTAATTAGGCAGGCAAATAGGCAGTTAATAAGGCAACAATTAGGCAGGCAATTAGACAGGCAATATGGCAGTTAATTAGGCAGGCAATTAGGTAGGCAATTAAGCGGGCAATTAGGCAGTAAATTAGGCAGGCAATAATGCAGTTAATTATGCATACAATTACGCAGGCAATTATATAGGCAATTAGGCATGCAATAAGGCAGTTAATTAGGCAGGCAATTAGGCTGGCAATTAGGCAGGCAATAAGGCACGCAAATAGGCAGGCAATTAGGCAGTTTTTAGAAAGGCAATTAGGCAGTTTATTAAGCAGGCAATTAGGCAGGCAATTAGGCAGGCAATAAGGCAGGCAATTGGGCAGTTAATTAGGCAAGCAATAAGGCAGGCAATTAGGCAGGCAATAAGGCAGTTAATTAGGCAGGCAATTAGGCAGTTAATAAGGCAGGCAATTGGGCAGTTAATTAGGCAGGCAATTAGGCAGTTAATTAGGCATACAATAAGTCAGGCAATTAGACAGGCAATAAGGCAGTTAATTAGGCAGTCAATTAAGCGGGCAATTATGCAGTTAATTAAGCATACAATTACGCAGGCAATTATATAGGCAATTAGGCATGAAATAAGGCAGTTAATTAGGCAGGCAATTAGGCAGGCAATTAGGCAGTTTTTAGAAAGGCAATTAGGCAGTTTATTAAGCAGGCAATTAGGCAGGCAATTAGGCAGGCAATAACGCAGGCAATTGGGCAGTTAATTAGGCAAGCAATAAGGCAGGCAATTAGGCAGTTTATTAAGCAGGCAATTAGGCAGGCAATTAGGCAGGCAATAAGGCAGGCAATTAGGCAGCTAATTAGGCAGGCAATTAGGCAGGCAATTAGGAAGGCAATTAGGCAGTTAATTAGGCACTAAATTAGGCAGGCAATTAGGCTGTTAATTAGGCAGGCAATTAGGCAGTTAATTAGGCAGGCAGTTAGGCAGTTAATTAGGCATACAATTAGGCAGGCAATTAGGCATACAATAAGTCAGGCAATTAGACAGGCAATAAGGCAGTTAATTAGGCAGTCAATTAAGCGGGCAATTAGGCAGTTTATTAGGCAAGCAATTAAGCAGGCATTTAGCAGTTAATTAGGCACTTAATTAGGCAGGCAATTAGGCAGTTAATTAAGCAGCTAATTAGGCAGTTAATTATGCATACAATTAGGCAGGCAATTAGATAGGCAGTTAGGCAGGCAATAAGGCAGTTAATTAGGCAGGTAATTAGGCAGTTAATTAGGCAGGCAATTAGGCAGTTAATTAGGCATACAATTAGGCAGGCAATTAGGCAGTTAATTAGGCACTTAATTAGGCAGACAATTAGGCAGGCAATTATACAGGCAATTAGGCAGTTTTTAGGAAGGCAATTAGGCAGTTTATAAGGCAGGCAATTAGGCTGGCAATAAGACAGGCATTTAGACAGGCAGGAAATTAGGCAGGCAATTAAGCAGGCAATTAGGCAGGCAATTAGGCAGGCAATTAGGCAGGCAATTAGGCAGGAAATAAGGCAGGCAGGCAATAAGGCCGGCAGGCAATTAGGCAGGCCATTTGGCAGTTAATTAGGCAGGCAATTAGGCAGTTAATTAGTCAGTTAATTAGACAGGCAATTAGGCAGTTATTTAGGCAGGCAATTAGGCAGTTAATTAGGCATACAATCAGGCAGGCAATTAGGCAGGCAATAAGGCAGTTAATTAAGCAGGCAATTAGGCAGGCAATTAAGCGGTTAATAAGCAAGTTAATTAGGCATACAATTAGGCAGTCATTTAGATAGGCAATTAGGCAGGCAATAGGCAGTTAATTAGACAGGCAATTAGGCAGGCAATAAGGCAGGCAATAAGGCAGTTAATTAGGCAGGCAATTAGGCAGTTAATTAGGCACTTAATTAGGCAGGCAATTAGGCAGTTAATTAGGCATACAATAAGGTAGGCAATTAGATAGGCAATTAGGCAGGCAATAAGGCAGTTAATTGGGCAGGCAATTAGGCAGGCAATTAGGCAGGCAATTAGACAGTTAATTAGGCAGGCAATCATGCAGTTAATTAGGCAGGCAATAAGGCAGTTAATTAGGCAGGCAATTAGGCGGTTAATTAGGAAGGCACTTGAGCAGGCAATTAGGCAGGATATTAGACAGGCAGACAATTAGGCAGGCAATTAGGCAGTTAATTAATCAGGAAATTAGGCAGGAAATTAGGCAGTTAATTAGGCACTTTATTAGGTTTGCAATTAGGCAGTTTATTAGGCAGGCAATTAGGCAGTTAATTAGGCAGGCAATTAGGCAGATAATTAGCCAGGCATTTAGGCAGTTAAATAGGCAGGCAATAAGGCAAATAATTAGGCAGGCAATTAGGCAGTTAATTAGGCACTTTATTAGGTTTGCAATTAGGTAGTTAATTAGGCAGGCAATTAGGCAGTTAATTAGGCAGGCTATTAGGCACTTAATTAGGCAGGCAAAGAGGCAGTTAATTAGGCAGGCTTTTAGGCAGGCAATTACGCAGACTATTAGACAGGCAAACAATCAGGCAGGCAATTAGGCAGGCAATAAGGCAGTTAATTAAGCAGGCAATTAGGCAGGCAATTAAGCGGTCAATTAGGCAGTTAATTAGGCATACAATTAGGCAGTCATTAAGATAGGCAATTAGGCAGGCAATAGGCAGTTAATTGGGCAGGCAATTAGGCAGGCAATTAGGCAGGCAATTAGACAGTTAATTAGGCAGGCAATCATGCAGTTAATTAGGCAGGCAATAAGGCAGTTAATTAGGCAGGCAATTAGGCGGTTAATTAGGCAGGCACTTGAGCAGGCAATTAGGCAGGATATTAGACAGGCAGACAATTAGGCAGGCAATTAGGCAGTTAATTAAGCAGGAAATTAGGCAGGAAATTAGGCAGTTAATTAGGCACTTTATTAGGTTTGCAATTAGGCAGTTAATTAGGCAGGCAATTAGGCAGTTAATTAGGCAGGCTATTAGGCACTTAATTAGGCAGGCAAAGAGGCAGTTAATTAGGCAGGCTTTTAGGCAGGCAATTACGCAGACTATTAGACAGGCAAACAATCAGGCAGGCAATTAGGCAGGCAATAAGGCAGTTAATTAAGCAGGCAATTAGGCAGGCAATTAAGCGGTCAATTAGGCAGTTAATTAGGCATACAATTAGGCAGTCATTAAGATAGGCAATTAGGCAGGCAATAGGCAGTTAATTAGACAGGCAATTAGGCAGGAAATAAGGCAGTTAATTAGGCAGGCAATTAGGCAGTTAATAAGGCACTTAATTAGGCAGGCAATTAGGCAGTTAATTAGGCATACAATAAGGTAGGCAATTAGATAGGCAATTAGGCAGGCAATAAGGCAGTTAATTGGGCAGGCAATTAGGCAGGCAATTAGGCAGGCAATTAGACAGTTAATTAGGCAGGCAATCATGCAGTTAATTAGGCAGGCAATAAGGCAGTTAATTAGGCAGGCAATTAGGCGGTTAATTAGGCAGGCACTTGAGCAGGCAATTAGGCAGGATATTAGACAGGCAGACAATTAGGCAGGCAATTAGGCAGTTAATTAATCAGGAAATTAGGCAGGAAATTAGGCAGGAAATTAGGCAGTTAATTAGGCACTTTGTTAGGTTTGCAATTAGGCAGTTTATTAGGCAGGCAATTAGGCAGTTAATTAGGCAGGCAATTAGGCAGATAATTAGCCAGGCATTTAGGCAGTTAAATAGGCAGGCAATAAGGCAAATAATTAGGCAGGCAATTAGGCAGTTAATTAGGGAGGCAATTAGGCAGGCAATTTAGCGGGTAATTAGGCAGTAAATTAGGTAAGTAATTATGCAGGCAATTACGCAGGCAATTAGGCAGGCAGTTAGGCAGGCAATTAGGCAGGCAATTAGGCAGTAAATTAGGCAGATAATTAGGCAGGCAATTTGGCAGTCAATTAGGCAGGCAATAAGGCATTAATTAGGCAGGAAATTAGGCAGGAAATTAGGCAGTTAATTAGGCACTTGATTAGGTTTGCATATAGGCAGTTAATTAGGCAGGCAATTAGGCAGTTATTTAGGCAGTTTATTAGGCAGATAACTACGCAGGTAATTAGGCAGTTTATTAGGCAGGCAATTAGGCAGTTAATTAGGCAGGCACTTAGGCAGGCAATTAGGCAGACTATTAGACAGGCAAACAATTAGGCAGGCAATTAGGCAGTTACTAAGGCAGGCAATCAGGCAGTTAATTAGGCACTTAATTAGGCAGGCAATTAGGCAGTTAATTAGGCAGGCAATTAGGCAGTTAATTTGGCAGGCAAATTGGCAGGTAATATTGCACTTTATTAGGCAGGCAATTTGGCAGTTAATTAGGCAGGCAATTAGGCAGTTAATAAGGCATACAATTAGGCAGGCAATAAGATAGACAATTAGGCAGTTAATTAGGCACTTAATTAGGCAGGAAATTAGGCAGGCAATTAGGCAGTTTATTAGGCAGGCAATTAGGCAGTTAATTAGGCAGGCAATTAGGCAGGCTTTTAGACAAGCAAACAATAAGGCAGTCAATTAGGCAGTTAAATAGGCAGGCAATGAGGCAGTCAATTAGGCAGTTAATTAGGCAGGCAATGAGGCAGTTAATTAGGCACTTAATTAGGCAGGCAATTAAGCAGTTAATTATGCACTTAATTAGGCAGGCAATTAGGCAGGAAATTTGGCAATTAATTAGGCAGACAATTTGGCAGTACATTAGGCAGTTAAATTGGCAGGCAATTAGACAGGCAATTAGGCAGGTAATTAGGCAGGAAATTAGGCAGGTAATTAGGCAGGCAATTAGGCAGGCAATAAGGCAGGCAATAAGGCAGTTAATTAGGCAGGCAATTAGGCAGTTTATTAAGCACTTAATTAGGCAGGCAATTAGGCAGTTAATTAGGCATACAATAAGGTAGGCAATTAGATAGGCAATTAGGCAGGCAATAAGGCAGTTAATTAGGCAGGCAATTAGGCAGTTAATTGGGCAGGCAATTAGGCAGGCAATTAGACAGTTAATTAGGCAGGCAAACATGCAGTTAATTAGGCAGGCAATTAGGCAGTTAATTAGGCAGGTAATTAGGCAGGCACTTAGGCAGGCAATAAGGCAGGAAATTAGACAGGCAGACAATTAGGCAGGCAATTAGGCAGTTAATTAGGCAGGCAATTAGGCAGTTAATTAGGCAGGAATTTAGGCTGTTAATTAGGCAGGCAATTAGGCAGTTAATTAGGCAGTTAATTAGGGAGGCAGTTAGGCAGGCAATTAAGCGGGCAATTAGGCAGTTAATTAGGCAGGAAATTAGGCAGTTAATTAGGCACTAATTAGGCAGGCTATTGGGCAGTTAATTAGGCATACAATTAGGCAGGCAATTAGACAGGCAATAAGGCTTAATTAGGCAGGCAATTAGATAGGCAATTAGGCAGGCAATAAGGCAGTTAATTAGGCAGGTAATTAAGGAGGTAATTAGGCGGGCAATTAGGCAGGCAATTAGGCAGGCAATTATGCAGGCAAAAATGCAAGCAATTAGGCAGGCAGTTAGGCAGTTAATTAGGAAGGTAATTAGGCAGTTTATTAGGCAGGCAATTAGGCAGACAATAAGGCAGGCATTTAGACAGGCAGGCAAATAGGCAGGCAATTAGGCAGGCAGACAATTAGGCAGGCAATTAGGCAGGCAATAAGGCAGGCAATAGGGCAGTTAATTAGGCAGGCAATTAGGCAGGCAATTATGCAGTTAATATGCAGGCAATCTGGCAGTTAATTAAGCATACAATTAGGCAGGCAATTAGGCAGTTAATTAGGCACTTTATTAGGCAGGCAATTAGGCAGTTAATTAGGCAGGCAATTAGGTAGATAATTTGGCTTACAATAAGGGAGGCAATTAGATAGGAAATTAGGCAGACAGTAAGGCAGTTAATTAGGTAGGCAATAAAGCTAACAATTAGGCAGTTAATTAGGCAGGCAATTAAGCTGGCAATTAGGCAGTTAATTAGTTACTTTATTAGGCAGGCAATTAGGCAGTTAATTAGGCAGGCAATAAGGCAGATAATAAGGCATACAATTAGGCAGGCAATAAGATAGACAATTAGTCATTTAATTATGCACCTAATTAGGCAGGAAATTAGGCAGACAATTAGGTAGTTTATTAGGCAGGCAATTAGGCAGTTAATTAGGCAGGCACTTAGGCAGGCTTTAAGGCAGGCTATTAGACAGGCAAACAATTAGGCAGTCAATTGGGCAGGCAATTAGACAGTTAATTAGGCACTAAATTAGGCAGGCAATTAGGCTGTTAATTAGGCAGGCAATTAGGCAGGCATTTAGGCAGTTAATTAGCAAGGCAATAAGGCAGTTAATTAGGCAGTTCATTAGGCAGATAATTACGCAGGTAATTAGGCAGTTCATTAGGCAGGCAATTAGGCTGGCAATAAGGCAGGCATTTAGACAGGCAGGCATTTAGACAGGTAATTGGGCAGGCAATTAGGCAGGCAGGCAATTAGGCAGGCAATTAGGCAGTTAATTAGGCAAGCAATAAGGCAGGTAATTAGGCAAGCAATTAGGCAAGTAATAAGGCAGCAATTTGGCAGGCAATTAGGCAGGCAATAAATCAGGCAATAAGGCAGGCAATTAGGCAGGTTATTAGGCAGGTAATTAGGCAATTAATTAGGCAGTTAATTAAGTAGGCAATTAGGCAGGCAATTAAGCGGACAAAATAGGCAGTTAATTAGGCAAGCAATTAAGTAGGTGATTAGGCAGGCAATTAGGCAGATAATTAGGCATACAATTAGGCAGGCATTTAGATAGGCAATTAGGCAGGCAATAGGCAGTTAATTAGACAGGCAATTAGGCAGGCAATAAGGCAGTTAATTAGGCAGGCAATTAGGCAGTTAATTAGACACTTAATTAGGCAGGCAATTAGGCAGTTAATTAGGCATACAATAAGGTAGGCAATTAGATAGGCAATTAGGCAGGCAATAAGGCAGTTAATTAGGCAGGCAATTAGGCAGTTAATTGGGCAGGCAATTAGGCAGGCAATTAGACAGTTAATTAGGCAGGCATTAGGCAGGCAATTAGGCAGGCAGGCAATTAGGCAGGCAATTAGGCAGGCAGGCAATAAGGCAGGCAGGCAATTAGGCAAGCCATTTGACAGTTAATTAGGGAGGCAATTAGGCAGTTATTTAGTCAGTTAATTAGACAGGCAATTAGGCAGTTATTTAGGCAGGCAATTAGGCAGTTAATAAGGCATACAATCAGGCAGGCAATTAGGCAGGCAATAAGGCAGTTAATTAAGCAGGCAATTAGGCAGGCAATTAAGCGGTCAATTAGGCAGTTAATTAGGCATACAATTAGGCAGTCATTTAGATAGGCAATTAGGCAGGCAATAGGCAGTTTATTAGACAGGCAATTAGGCAGGCAATAAGGCAGTTAATTAGGCAGGCAATTAGGCAGTTAATTAGGCAGGCAATTAGGCAGTTTATTAGGCATACAATAAGGTAGGCAATTAGATAGGCAATTAGGCAGGCAATAAGGCAGTAATTAGGCAGGCAATTAGGCAGTTAATTGGGCAGGCAATTAGGCAGGCAATTAGACAGTTAACTAGGCAGGCAATCATGCAGTTAATTAGGCAGGCAATAAGGCAGTTAATTAGGCAGGCAATTAGGCGGTTAATTAGGCAGGCACTTAGGCAGGCAATTAGGCAGGATATTAGACAGGCAGACAATTAGGCAGGCAATTAGGCAGTTAATTAGGCAGGAAATTAGGCAGGAAATTATGCAGTTAATTAGGCACTTTATTAGGTCTGCAATTAGGCAGTTAATTAGTCAGGCAATTAGGCAGTTAATTAGGCAGGCTATTAGGCAGTTAATTAGGCAGGCAAAGAGGCAGTTAATTAGGCAGACTTTTAGGCAGGCAATTACGCAGACTATTAGACAGGCAAACAATCAGGCAGGCAATTAGGCAGTTAATTAGGCAGGCAATTAGGCAGTTAATTAGAAAGGCAATTAGGCAGTTATTTAGGCTGGCAATTAGGCAGTTATTTAGGCAGGCATTTAGGCAGTTAATTAGGCAGGCAATTAGGCAGGCAATTTAGCGGGCAATTAGGTAGTTAATTAAGCAAGTAATTATGCAGGAAATTAGGCTTGGCAATTAGGCATTTATTTAGGCAGGCAATAAGGCAGGCAATTAAGCAGTTTATTAGGCAGATAATTATGCAGGTAATTAGGCAGTTTATTAGGCAGGCAATTAGGCAGGCAATTATACAGGCAATTAGGCAGTTTTTAGGAAGGCAATTAGGCTGTTTATAAGGCAGGCAATTAGGCTGACAAAAAGGCAGATAATAAGGCTTACAATAAGGGAGGCAATTAGATAGGAAATTAGGCAGACAGTAAGGCAGTTAATTAGGCAGGCAATAAAGCTAACAATTAGGCAGTTAATTAGGCAGGCAATTAAGCTGGCAATTAGGCAGTTAATTAGTTACTTTATTAGGCAGGCAATTAGGCAGTTAATTAGGCAGGCAATTAGGCAGATAATAAGGCATACAATTAGGCAGGCAATAAGATAGACAATTAGGCAGTTAATTATGCACTTAATTAGGCAGGAAATTAGGCAGACAATTAGGTAGTTTATTAGGCAGGCTATTAGGCAGTTAATTGAGCAGGCACTTAAGCAGACTATTAGGCAGGCTATTAGACAGGCAAACAATTAGGCAGTCAATTAGGCAGGCAATTAGGCAGTTAATTAGGCACTAAATTAGGCAGGCAATTAGGCTGTTAATTAGGCAGGCAATTAGGCAGGCAATTAGGCAGTTAATTAGCAAGGCAATAAGGCAGTTAATTAGGCAGTTCATTAGGCAGGCAATTATACAGGCAATTAGGCAGGTAATTAGGCAGTAATTAGGCAGGATATTAGGCAGGCAATAAGGCAGGCAATTAGGCAGTTAATAAGGCATACAATTAGGCAGGCAATAAGATAGACTATTAGGCAGTTAATTAGGCAGTTAATTAGGCAGGAAATTAGGCATTTATTTAGGCAGACAATTAGGCAGGTAATTAGGCAGTTTATTAGGCAGATAATTACGCAGGTAATTAGGCAGTTTATTAGGCAGGCAATTAGGCAGTTAATAAGGCAGGCACTTAGGCAGGCAATTAGGCAGACTATTAGACAGGCAAACAATTAGGCAGGCAATTAAGCAGTTAATAAGGCAGACAATTAGGCAGTTAACTAGGCACTTAATTAGGCAGGCAATTAGTCAGTTTATTAGGCAGGCAATTAGGCTGGCAATAAGGCAGGCATTTAGACAGGCAGGCATTTAGACAGGTAATTGGGCAGGCAATTAGGCAGGCAGGCAATTAGGCAGGCAATTAGGCAGTTAATTAGGCAAGCAATAAGGCAGGTAATTAGGCAAGCAATTAGGCAAGTAATAAGGCAGCAATTTGGCAGGCAATTAGGCAGGCAATAAATCAGGCAATAAGGCAGGCAATTAGGCAGGTTATTAGGCAGGTAATTAGGCAATTAATTAGGCAGTTAATTAAGTAGGCAATTAGGCAGGCAATTAAGCGGACAATTAGGCAGTTAATTAGGCAAGCAATTAAGTAGGTGATTAGGCAGGCAATTAGGCAGATAATTAGGCATACAATTAGGCAGGCATTTAGATAGGCAATTAGGCAGGCAATAGGCAGTTAATTAGACAGGCAATTAGGCAGGCAATAAGGCAGTTAATTAGGCAGGCAATTAGGCAGTTAATTAGACACTTAATTAGGCAGGCAATTAGGCAGTTGATTAGGCATACAATAAGGTAGGCAATTAGATAGGCAATTAGGCAGACAATAAGGCAGTTAATTAGGCAGGCAATTAGGCAGTTAATTGGGCAGGCAATTAGGCAGGCAATTAGACAGTTAATTAGGCAGGCAAACATGCAGTTAATTAGGCAGGCAATTAGGCAGTTAATTAGGCAGGCAATTAGGCAGTTAATTATTCAGGCACTTAGGCAGGCAATAAGGCAGGAAATTAGACAGGCAGACAATTAGGCAGGCAATTAAGCAGTTAATTAGGCAGGCAATTAGGCAGTTAATTAGGCAGGCATTTAGGCTGTTAATTAGGCAGGCAATTAGGCAGTTAATTAGGCAGTTAATTAGGGAGACAATTAGGCAGGCAATTTAGCGGGCAATTAGGCAGATAATTAGGCAGGCAATTAGGCAGTTAATAAGGCACTAATTAGGCAGGCAATTAGGCAGTTAATTAGGCATACAATTAGGCAGGCAATTAGACAGGCAATAAGGCTGTTAATTAGGCAGGCAATTAAGCGGGCAATTAGGCAGTTAATTAGGCAAGCAATAAAGCAGGCAATTAGGCAGTTAATTAGGCACTTAATTAGGTAGGCAATTAGGCAGTTAATTAAGCAGGCAAATAAGCAGTTAATTATGCATACAATTAGGCAGGAAATTAGATAGGCAATTAGGCAGGCAATAAGGCAGTTAATTAGGCAGGTAATTAAGGAGGTAATTAGGCGGGCAATTAGGCAGGCAATTATGCAGGCAATAAGGCAAGCAATTAGGCAGGCAGTTAGGCAGTTAATTAGGAAGGTAATTAGGCAGTTTATTAGGCAGGCAATTAGGCAGACAATAAGGCAGGCATTTAGACAAGCAGGCAAATAGGCAGTCAATTAGGCAGGCAGACAATTAGGCAGGCAATAAGGCAGGCAATAGGGCAGTTAATTAGGCAGGCAATTAGGCAGGCAATTAGGCAGTTAATATGCAGGCAATTTGGCAGTTAATTAGGCATACAATTAGGCAGGCATTTAGATAGGCAATTAGGCAGGCAATAGGCAGTTAATTAGACAGGCAATTAGGCAGGCAATAAGGCAGTTAATTAGGCAGTCAATTAGGCAGTTAATAAGGCACTTAATTAGGCAGGCAATTAGGCAGTTAATTAGGCATACAATCAGGCAGGCAATTAGACATGCAATTAGGCAGGCACTTAGGCAGGCAATTAGGCTGATTTTTAGACAGGCAAACAATTACGCAGGCAATTAAGCAGTTAATAAGGCAGGCAATTAGGCAGTTAATTAGGCACTTAATTAGGCAGGCAATTAGGCAGTTTAGTAGGCAGGCAATTAAGCTGGCAATAAGGCAGGCATTTAGACAGGCAGGCAATTTGGCAGGCAATAAGGAAGGCAATTAGGCAGGCAGGCAATTAGGCAGGCAATTAGGCAGGCAATTAGGCAAGCAATAAGGCAGTTAATTAGGCAGGCAATTAGGGAAGCAATTAGGCAGGCAATTAAGCAGGCAATTAGACAGGCAATTAGGCAGGTAATTAGGCAGGCAATTAGGCAAGCAATTAGGCAGATAATAAGGCTTACAATAAGGGAGGCAATTAGATAGGAAATTAGGCAGACAGTAAGGCAGTTAATTAGGCAGGCAATAAAGCTAACAATTAGGCAGTTAATTAGGCAGGCAATTAAGCTGGCAATTAGGCATTTAATTAGTTACTTTATTAGGCAGGCAATTAGGCAGTTAATTAGGCAGGCGATTAGGCAGATAATAAGGCTTACAATAAGGGAGGCAATTAGATAGGAAATTAGGCAGACAGTAAGGCAGTTAATTAGGCAGGCAATAAAGCTAACAATTAGGCAGTTAATTAGGCAGGCAATTAAGATGGCAATTAGGCATTTAATTAGTTACTTTATTAGGCAGGCAATTAGGCAGTTAATTAGGCAGGCGATTAGGCAGATAATAAGGCATACAATTAGGCAGGCATTTAGATAGGCAATTAGGCAGGCAATAGGCAGTTAATTAGACAGGCAATTAGGCAGGCAATAAGGCAGTTAATTAGGCAGTCAATTAGGAAGTTAATAAGGCACTTAATTAGGCAGGCAATTAGGCAGTTAATTAGACATACAATCAGGCAGGCAATTAGACATGCAATTAGGCAGGCACTTAGGCAGGCAATTAGGCTGACTTTTAGACAGGCAAACAATTACGCAGGCAATTAAGCAGTTAATAAGGCAGGCAATTAGGCAGTTAATTAGGCACTTAATTAGGCAGGCAATTAGGCAGTTTAGTAGGCAGGCAATTAAGCTGGCAATAAGGCAGGCATTTAGACAGGCAGGCAATTTGGCAGGCAATAAGGAAGGCAATTAGGCAGGCAGGCAATTAGGCAGGCAATTAGGCAGGCAATTAGGCAAGCAATAAGGCAGTTAATTAGGCAGGCAATTAGGGAAGCAATTAGGCAGGCAATTAGGCAGGCAATTAGACAGGCAATTAGGCAGGTAATTAGGCAGGCAATTAGGCAAGCAATTAGGCAGGCAATATGGCAGGCAATTAGGCAGGCAATTAGGCAGTTTTTTAGGAAGGCAATTAGGCAGTTTATTAGGCAGGCAATTTGGCTGGCAATAAGGCTGGAATTAAGACAGGCAGGCAATTAGGCAGGCAGGCAATTAGGCAGGCAATTAGGCAGGCAGGCAATTAGGCAGGCAATAAGCAGTCAGGTTATTAGGCAGGCAGGCAATTAGGCAGGCAATTAGGCAGTTAATTAGGCAGTTAATAAGGCAGGCAATTAGGCAGTTAATTAGGCAGTTAATTAGGCAGGCAATTAAGCGGGCAATTAGGCAGTTAATTAGGCAAGCAATTAAGCAGGCAATTAGGCAGTTAATTAGGCACTAATTAGGCAGGCAATTAGGCAGGTAATTAAGCAAGCAATTAGGCAGTCAGTTATGCATACAATTAGGCAAGCAATTAGATAGGCAATTAGGAAGGCAATAAGGCAGTTAATTAGGCAGGTAATTAAGCAGGTAATTAGGCGGACAATTAGGCAGGCAATTAGGCAGGCAATTAGGCAGGCAATAAGGCAATCAATTAGGCAGGCAATTAGGCAGTTAATTAAGAAAGCAATTAGGCAGTTTATTAGGCAGGCAATTAGGCAGACAATAAGGCAGGCATTTAGACAGGCAGGCAAATAGGCAGGCAATTAGGCAGGCAGGCAATTAGGCAGGCAAGTAGGCAGGCAATTAGGCAGGCAATTAGGTAGGCAATTGAGCAGGCAATAAGGCAGGCAATAAGGCAGGCAATTAGGCAGTTAATTAGGCTGGCAAATAGGCAGGCAAATAGGCAGGCAAATAGGCAGGCAGTCAAATAGGCAGGCAGGCAATTAGGCAGGCAATTAGGAAGGCAATTAGGCAGGCAATAAGGCAGGCAATTAGGCAGCTTATTAGGCAGGCAATTAGGCAGGCAATTAGGCAGACAATTAGGCAGACAATAAGGCAGGCATTTAGACAGGCAGGCAAATAGGCAGGCAATTAGGCAGGCAATTAGGCAGGCAATTAGGTAGGCAATTAGGCAGGCATTAAGGCAGGCAATTAGAAAGATAATTAGGCAGGCAATTAGGCAGGCAATTAGGCAGTTAATTAGGCAGGCAAACAGGCAGTTAATTAGGCAACAATTAGGCAGGCAATTAGACAGGCAATATGGCAGTTAATTAGGCAGGCAATTAGGTAGGCAATTAAGCGGGCAATTAGGCAGTAAATTAGGCAGGCAATAATGCAGTTAATTATGCATACAATTGCGCAGGCAATTATATAGGCAATTAGGCATGCAATAAGGCAGTTAATTAGGCAGGCAATTAGGCTGGCAATTAGGCAGGCAATAAGGCACGCAAATAGGCAGGCAATTAGGCAGTTTTTAGAAAGGCAATTAGGCAGTTTATTAAGCAGGCAATTAGGCAGGCAATTAGGCAGGCAATAAGGCAGGCAATTGGGCAGTTAATTAGGCAAGCAATAAGGCAGGCAATTAGGCAGGCAATAAGGCTGTTAATTAGGCAGGCAATTAGGCAGTTAATAAGGCAGGCAATTGGGCAGTTAATTAGGCAGGCAATTAGGCAGTTAATTAGGCATACAATAAGTCAGGCAATTAGAAAGGCAATAAGGCATTTAATTAGGCAGTCAATTAAGCGGGCAATTATGCAGTTAATTAAGCATACAATTACGCAGGCAATTATATAGGCAATTAGGCATGAAATAAGGCAGTTAATTAGGCAGGCAATTAGGCAGGCAATTAGGCAGTTTTTAGAAAGGCAATTAGGCAGTTTATTAAGCAGGCAATTAGGCAGGCAATTAGGCAGGCAATAACGCAGGCAATTGGGCAGTTAATTAGGCGAGCAATAAGGCAGGCAATTAGGCAGTTTATTAAGCAGGCAATTAGGCAGGCAATTAGGCAGGCAATAAGGCAGGCAATTAGGCAGCTAATTAGGCAGGCAATTAGGCAGGCAATTAGGCAGTCAATTAGGAAGGCAATTAGGCAGTTAATTAGGCACTAAATTAGGCAGGCAATTAGGCTGTTAATTAGGCAGGCAATTAGGCAGTTAATTAGGCAGGCAATTAGGCAGTTAATTAGGCATACAATTAGGCAGGCAATTAGGCATACAATAAGTCAGGCAATTAGACAGGCAATAAGGCAGTTAATTAGGCAGTCAATTAAGTGGGCAATTAGGCAGTTTATTAGGCAAGCAATTAAGCAGGCAATTAGCAGTTAATTAGGAACTTAATTAGGCAGGCAATTAGGCAGTTTATTAAGCAGGCAATTAGGCAGGCAATTAGGCAGGCAATAACGCAGGCAATTGGGCAGTTAATTAGGCGAGCAATAAGGCAGGCAATTAGGCAGTTTATTAAGCAGGCAATTAGATAGGCAGTTAGGCAGGCAATAAGGCAGTTAATTAGGCAGGTAATTAGGCAGTTAATTAGGCAGGCAATTAGGCAGTTAATTAGGCATACAATTAGGCAGGCAATTAGGCAGTTGATTAGGCACTTAATTAGGCAGACAATTAGGCAGGCAATTATACAGGCAATTAGGCAGTTTTTAGGAAGGCAATTAGGCAGTTTATAAGGCAGGCAATTAGGCTGGCAATAAGGCAGGCATTTAGACAGGCAGGAAATTAAGCAGGCAATTAAGCAGGCAATTAGGCAGGCAATTAGGCAGATATTTAGGCAGGCAATTAGGCAGGAAATAAGGCAGGCAGGCAATTAGGCAGGCCATTTGGCAGTTAATTAGGCAGGCAATTAGGCAGTTAATTAGTCAGTTAATTAGACAGGCAATTAGGCAGTTATTTAGGCAGGCAATTAGGCAGTTAATTAGGCATACAATCAGGCAGGCAATTAGGCAGGCAATAAGGCAGTTAATTAAGCAGGCAATTAGGCAGGCAATTAAGCGGTTAATAAGCAAGTTAATTAGGCATACAATTAGGCAGTCATTTAGATAGGCAATTAGGCAGGCAATAGGCAGTTAATTAGATAGGCAATTAGGCAGGCAATAAGGCAGTTAATTAGGCAGGCAATTAGGCAGTTAATTAGGCACTTAATTAGGTAGGCAATTAGGCAGTTAATTAGGCATACAATAAGGTAGGCAATTAGATAGGCAATTAGGCAGGCAATAAGGCAGTTAATTGGGCAGGCAATTAGGCAGGCAATTAGGCAGGCAATTAGACAGTTAATTAGGCAGGCAATCATGCAGTTAATTAGGCAGGCAATAAGGCAGTTAATTAGGCAGGCAATAAGGCAGTTAATTAGGCAGGCAATTAGGCGGTTAATTAGGCAGGCACTTGAGCAGGCAATTAGGCAGGATATTAAACAGGCAGACAATTAGGCAGGCAATTAGGCACTTAATTAAGCAGGAAATTAGGCAGGAAATTAGGCAGTTAATTAGGCACTTTATTAGGTTTGCAATTAGGCAGTTAATTAGGCAGGCAATTAGGCAGTTAATTAGGCAGGCTATTAGGCACTTAATTAGGCAGGCAAAGAGGCAGTTAATTAGGCAGGCTTTTAGGCAGGCAATTACGCAGACTATTAGACAGGCAAACAATCAGGCAGGCAATTAGGCAGGCAATAAGGCAGTTAATTAAGCAGGCAATTAGGCAGGCAATTAAGCGGTCAATTAGGCAGTTAATTAGGCATACAATTAGGCAGTCATTAAGATAGGCAATTAGGCAGGCAATAGGCAGTTAATTAGACAGGCAATTAGGCAGGAAATAAGGCAGTTAATTAGGCAGGCAATTAGGCAGTTAATAAGGCACTTAATTAGGCAGGCAATTAGGCAGTTAATTAGGCATACAATAAGGTAGGCAATTAGATAGGCAATTAGGCAGGCAATAAGGCAGTTAATTGGGCAGGCAATTAGGCAGGCAATTAGGCAGGCAATTAGACAGTTAATTAGGCAGGCAATCATGCAGTTAATTAGGCAGGCAATAAGGCAGTTAATTAGGCAGGCAATTAGGCGGTTAATTAGGCAGGCACTTGAGCAGGCAATTAGGCAGGATATTAGACAGGCAGACAATTAGGCAGGCAATTAGGCAGTTAATTAATCAGGAAATTAGGCAGGAAATTAGGCAGTTAATTAGGCACTTTATTAGGTTTGCAATTAGGCAGTTTATTAGGCAGGCAATTAGGCAGTTAATTAGGCAGGCAATTAGGCAGATAATTAGCCAGGCATTTAGGCAGTTAAATAGGCAGGCAATAAGGCAAATAATTAGGCAGGCAATTAGGCAGTTAATTAGGGAGGCAATTAGGCAGGCAATTTAGCGGGTAATTAGGCAGTTAATTAGGTAAGTAATTATGCAGGCAATTAGGCAGGCAATTAGGCAGGCAATTAGGCAGGCAATTAGGCAGGCAATTAGGCAGTAAATTAGGCAGATAATTAGGCAGGCAATTTGGCAGTCAATTAGGCAGGCAATAAGGCATTATTTAGGCAGGAAATTAGGCAGGAAATTAGGCAGTTAATTAGGCACTTGATTAGGTTTGCATATAGGCAGTTAATTAGGCAGGCAATTAGGCAGTTATTTAGGCAGTTTATTAGGCAGATAATTACGCAGGTAATTAGGCAGTTTATTAGGCAGGCAATTAGGCAGTTAATTAGGCAGGCACTTAGGCAGGCAATTAGGCAGACTATTAGACAGGCAAACAATTAGGCAGGCAATTAGGCAGTTACTAAGGCAGGCAATCAGGCAGTTAATTAGGCACTTAATTAGGCAGGCAATTAGGCAGTTAATTAGGCAGGCAATTAGGCAGTTAATTAGGCAGGCAAATTGGCAGGTAATATTGCACTTTATTAGGCAGGCAATTTGGCAGTTAATTAGGCAGGCAATTAGGCAGTTGATAAGGCATACAATTAGGCAGGCCATAAGATAGACAATTAGGCAGTTAATTAGGCACTTAATTAGGCAGGAAATTAGGCAGGCAATTAGGCAGTTTATTAGGCAGGCAATTAGGCAGTTAATTAGGCAGGCAATTAGGCAGGCTTTTAGACAAGCAAACAATAAGGCAGTCAATTAGGCAGTTAATTAGGCAGGCAATGAGGCAGTCAATTAGGCAGTTAATTAGGCAGGCAATGAGGCAGTTAATTAGGCACTTAATTAGGCAGGCAATTAAGCAGTTAATTATGCACTTAATTAGGCAGTCAATTAGGCAGGAAATTTGGCAATTAATTAGGCAGACAATTAGGCAGTACATTAGGCAGTTAAATTGGCAGACAATTAGACAGGCAATTAGGCAGGTAATTAGGCAGGAAATTAGGCAGGTAATTAGGCAGGCAATTTAGCAGGCAATAAGGCAGGCAATTAGGCAGTTAATAAGGCAGGCAATTAGGCAGTTAATTAGGCAGGCAATTAGGCAGTTAATTAGGCATACAATTAGGCAGGCAATTAGGCAGTTAAATAGGCACTTAATTAGGCAGGCAATTAGGCAGTTAATTAGGCATACAATAAAGTAGGCAATTAGATAGGCAATTAGGCAGGCAATAAAGAAGTTAATTAGGCAGGCAATTAGGCAGTTAATTGGGCAGGCAATTTGGCAGGCAATTATACAGTTAATTAGGCAGGCAATCATGCAGTTAATTAGGCAGGCAATTAGACAGTTAATTAGGCAGGCAATAATGCAGTTAATTAGGCAGGCAATTAGGCAGTTAATAAGGCAGGCAATTAGCAGTTCATTAGGCAGGCAAATTGGCAGGCAATTAGACAGGCAATTAGACAGGTAATTAGGCAAGTAATTAGGCATTTAATTA
Source organism: Bacillus rossius redtenbacheri (assembly GCF_032445375.1). Lineage (NCBI taxonomy): Eukaryota > Metazoa > Arthropoda > Insecta > Phasmatodea > Bacillidae > Bacillus > Bacillus rossius. The sequence continues at coordinate 4,677 of NW_026962574.1, read as the reverse complement.
GGCACGTAATCATGCAGTTAATTAGGCAGGCAATTAGACAGTTAATTAGGCATGCAATCATGCAGTTAATTAAGCAGGCAATTAGGCAGTTAATTAGGCACTTTATTAGGCAGGCAATTAGGCAGTTAATTAGGCAGGCAATTAGGCAGATAATAAGGCTTACAATAAGGGAGGCAATTAGATAGGAAATTAGGCAGACAGTAAGGCAGTTAATTAGGCAGGCAATAAAGCTAACAATTAGGCAGTTAATTAGGCAGGCAATTAGGCATTTAATTAGTTACTTTATTAGGCAGGCAATTAGGCAGTTAATTAGGCAGGCGATTAGGCAGATAATAAGGCATACAATTAGGCAGGCATTTAGATAGGCAATTAGGCAGGCAATAGGCAGTTAATTAGACAGGCAATTAGGCAGGCAATAAGGCAGTTAATTAGGCAGTCAATTAGGCAGTTAATAAGGCACTTAATTAGGCAGGCAATTAGGCAGTTAATTAGGCATACAATCAGGCAGGCAATTAGACATGCAATTAGGCAGGCACTTAGGCAGGCAATTAGGCTGACTTTTAGACAGGCAAACAATTACGCAGGCAATGAAGCAGTTAATAAGGCAGGCAATTAGGCAGTTAATTAGGCACTTAATTAGGCAGGCAATTAGGCAGTTTAGTAGGCAGGCAATTAAGCTGGCAATAAGGCAGGCATTTAGACAGGCAGGCAATTTGGCAGGCAATAAGGCAGGCAATTAGGCAGGCAGGCAATTAGGCAGGCAATTAGGCAGGCAATTAGGCAAGCAATAAGGCAGTTAATTAGGCAGGCAATTAGGGAAGCAATTAGGCAGGCAATTAGGCAGGCAATTAGACAGGCAATTAGGCAGGTAATTAGGCAGGCAATTAGGCAAGCAATTAGGCAGGCAATATGGAAGGCAATTAGGCAGGCAATTAGGCAGTTTTTTAGGAAGGCAATTAGGCAGTTTATTAGGCAGGCAATTTGGCTGGCAATAAGGCTGGAATTAAGACAGGCAGGCAATTAGGCAGGCAGGCAATTAGGCAGGCAATTAGGCAGGCAGGCAATTAGGCAGGCAATAAGCAGTCAGGTTATTAGGCAGGCAGGCAATTAGGCAGGCAATTAGGCAGTTAATTAGGCAGTTAATAAGGCAGGCAATTAGGCAGTTAATTAGGCAGTTAATAAGGCAGGCAATTTAGCGGGCAATTAGGCAGTTAATTAGGCAAGCAATTAAGCAGGCAATTAGGCAGTTAATTAGGCACTAATTAGGCAGGCAATTAGGCAGGTAATTAAGCAAGCAATTAGGCAGTCAGTTATGCATACAATTAGGCAGGCAATTAGATAGGCAATTAGGCAGGCAATAAGGCAGTTAATTAGGCAGGTAATTAAGCAGGTAATTAGGCGGACAATTAGGCAGGCAATTAGGCAGGCAATTAGGCAGGCAATAAGGCAATCAATTAGGCAGGCAATTAGGCAATTAATTAAGAAAGCAATTAGGCAGTTTATTAGGCAGGCAATTAGGCAGACAATAAGGCAGGCATTTAGACAGGCAGGCAAATAGGCAGGCAATTAGGCAGGCAGGCAATTAGGCAGGCAAGTAGGCAGGCAATTAGGCAGGCAATTAGGTAGGCAATTGAGCAGGCAATAAGGCAGGCAATAAGGCAGGCAATTAGGCAGTTAATTAGGCTGGCAAATAGGCAGGCAAATAGGCAGGCAAATAGGCAGGCAGTCAAATAGGCAGGCAGGCAATTAGGCAGGCAATTAGGAAGGCAATTAGGCAGGCAATAAGGCAGGCAATTAGGCAGCTTATTAGGCAGGCAATTAGGCAGGCAATTAGGCAGACAGTTAGGCAGACAATAAGGCAGGCATTTAGACAGGCAGGCAAATAGGCAGGCAATTAGGCAGGCAATTAGGCAGGCAATTAGGTAGGCAATTAGGCAGGCATTAAGGCAGGCAATTAGAAAGATAATTAGGCAGGCAATTAGGCAGGCAATTAGGCAGTTAATTAGGCAGGCAAATAGGCAGTTAATAAGGCAACAATTAGGCAGGCAATTAGACAGGCAATATGGCAGTTAATTAGGCAGGCAATTAGGTAGGCAATTAAGCGGGCAATTAGGCAGTAAATTAGGCAAGCAATAATGCAGTTAATTATGCATACAATTACGCAGGCAATTATATAGGCAATTAGGCATGCAATAAGGCAGTTAATTAGGCAGGCAATTAGGCTGGCAATTAGGCAGGCAATAAGGCACGCAAATAGGCAGGCAATTAGGCAGTTTTTAGAAAGGCAATTAGGCAGTTTATTAAGCAGGCAATTAGGCAGGCAATTAGGCAGGCAATAAGGCAGGCAATTAGTCAGGCAATAAGGCAGTTAATTAGGCAGGCAATTAGGCAGTTAATAAGGCAGGCAATTGGGCAGTTAATTAGGCAGGCAATGGGCAGTTAATTAGGCATACAATAAGTCAGGCAATTAGACAGGCAATAAGGCAGTTAATAAGGCAGTCAATTAAGCGGGCAATTATGCAGTTAATTAAGCATACAATTACGCAGGCAATTATATAGGCAATTAGGCATGAAATAAGGCAGTTAATTAGGCAGGCAATTAGGCAGGCAATTAGGCAGTTAATTAGGCAGGCAATTAGGCAGGCAATTAGGCAGTTTTTAGAAAGGCAATTAGGCAGTTTATTAAGCAGGCAATTAGGCAGGCAATTAGGCAGGCAATTAGGCAGGCAATAACGCAGGCAATTGGGCAGTTAATTAGGCAAGCAATAAGGCAGGCAATTAGGCAGTTTATTAAGCAGGCAATTGGGCAGGCAATTAGGCAGGCAATATGGCAGGCAATTAGGCAGCTAATTAGGCAGGCAATTAGGCAGGCAATTAGGCAGTCAATTAGGAAGGCAATTAGGCAGTTAATTAGGCACTAAATTAGGCAGGCAATTAGGCTGTTAATTAGGCAGGCAATTAGGCAGTTAATTAGGCAGGCAATTAGGCAGTTAATTAGGCATACAATTAGGCAGGCAATTAGGCATACAATAAGTCAGGCAATTAGACAGGCAATATGGCAGTTAATTAGGCAGGCAATTAGGTAGGCAAATAAGCGGGCAATTAGGCAGTAAATTAGGCAGGCAATAATGCAGTTAATTATGCATACAATTACGCAGGCAATTATATAGGCAATTAGGCATGCAATAAGGCAGTTAATTAGGCAGGCAATTAGGCTGGCAATTAGGCAGGCAATAAGGCATGCAAATAGGCAGGCAATTAGGCAGTTTTTAGAAAGGCAATTAGGCAGTTTATTAAGCAGGCAATTAGGCAGGCAATTAGGCAGGCAATAAGGCAGGCAATTGGGCAGTTAATTAGGCAAGCAATAAGGCAGGCAATTAGGCAGGCAATAAGGCAGTTAATTAGGCAGGCAATTAGGCAGTTAATAAGGCAGGCAATTGGGCAGTTAATTAGGCAGGCAATTAGGCAGTTAATTAGGCATACAATAAGTCAGGCAATTAGACAGGCAATAAGGCAGTTAATTAGGCAGTCAATTAAGCGGGCAATTATGCAGTTAATTAAGCATACAATTACGCAGGCAATTATATAGGCAATTAGGCATGAAATAAGGCAGTTAATTAGGCAGGCAATTAGGCAGGCAATTAGGCAGTTTTTAGAAAGGCAATTAGGCAGTTTATTAAGCAGGCAATTAGGCAGGCAATTAGGCAGGCAATAACGCAGGCAATTGGGCAGTTAATTAGGCGAGCAATAAGGCAGGCAATTAGGCAGTTTATTAAGCAGGCAATTAGCAGGCAATTAGGCAGGCAATAAGGCAGGCAATTAGGCAGCTAATTAGGCAGGCAATTAGGCAGGCAATTAGGCAGTCAATTAGGAAGGCAATTAGGCAGTTAATTAGGCACTAAATTAGGCAGGCAATTAGGCTGTTAATTAGGCAGGCAATTAGGCAGTTAATTAGGCAGGCAATTAGGCAGTTAATTAGGCATACAATTAGGCAGGCAATTAGGCATACAATAAGTCAGGCAATTAGACAGGCAATAAGGCAGTTAATTAGGCAGTCAATTAAGCGGGCAATTAGGCAGTTTATTAGGCAAGCAATTAAGCAGGCAATTAGCAGTTAATTAGGAACTTAATTAGGCAGGCAATTAGGCAGTTAATTAAGCAGCTAATTAGGCAGTTAATTATGCATACAATTAGGCAGGCAATTAGATAGGCAGTTAGGCAGGCAATAAGGCAGTTAATTAGGCAGGTAATTAGGCAGTTAATTAGGCAGGCAATTAGGCAGTTAATTAGGCATACAATTAGGCAGGCAATTAGGCAGTTAATTAGGCACTTAATTAGGCAGACAATTAGGCAGGCAATTATACAGGCAATTAGGCAGTTTTTAGGAAGGCAATTAGGCAGTTTATAAGGCAGGCAATTAGGCTGGCAATAAGGCAGGCATTTAGACAGGCAGGAAATTAAGCAGGCAATTAAGCAGGCAATTAGGCAGGCAATTAGGCAGGCAATTAGGCAGGCAATTAGGCAGGAAATAAGGCAGGCAGGCAATAAGGCAGGCAGGCAATTAGGCAGGCCATTTGGCAGTTAATTAGGCAGGCAATTAGGCAGTTAATTAGTCAGTTAATTAGACAGGCAATTAGGCAGTTATTTAGGCAGGCAATTAGGCAGTTAATTAGGCAT
>NW_026962573.1:0-37846 GCF_032445375.1 Bacillus rossius redtenbacheri | reverse complement strand
GGCAGGCAAATGTGCAGTTAATTAGGCAGGCAATTAAGCAGATAATAAGGCATTTAATTAGGCAGTCAATTAAGCAGATAATTAGGCAGGCAATTAAGCAGTTAATTAGGCAGGCAATAAGGCAGGCAATTAGGCAGTTAATTAGGCAGTAATTAGGCAGGCAATTAGGCAGTTAATTAGGCGGTCAATTAGGCAGGCAATTAAACAGTTAATTAGGCAGTTAATTAGGCAGGCAATTAGGCAGTTAATTAGGCAGTTAATTAGACAGGCAATTAAGCAGTCAATTAGGCAAGCAATTAGGCAGATATATGAGAAGGCAATCAGGCAGTTAATTAGGCAGGCAATTAGGCAGGCACTTAGGCAGTTAATTAGGCAGGCAATTGGGCAGTTAATTAGGCAGTTAATTAGGCAGGCAATTGGGCAGTTAATTAGGCAGTTATATAGGCAGGCAATTAAGCAGATATATAGGCAGGCAATTAGGCAGGCAATTAGGCAGGTAATTAGGCAGATAATTAAGCAGGCAATTAGGCAGGCACTTAGGAAGTTAATTAGGCAGGCAATAAGGCACATAATTAGGCAGGCAATTAGGCACATAATTAGACAGTTCATTAGGCAGGCAATTAGGCAGGCAATTAGGAAGTAAATTAGGCTGGCAATTAGGCAGGCAATTAAGCAGGCAATAAGGCAGGCAATAAGGCAGTTTATTAGTCAAGCAATTAGGCAGGCAATTAGGCAGGTAATATAGCAGGCAATTATGCATTTATTAGGCAAGCAATTAGGCAAGCAGGCAATTAGGCAAGACGGCAAATATGCAGGCAATTAAGCAGTTAATTAGGCAGGCAGGCAATTTGGCAGGTAATTAGGCAGGCTATTAGGCAGTTAATTAGGCGGTCAATTAGGCAGGCAATTGGTCAGTTAATTAAGCAGTTAATTAGGCAGGCAATTGGGAAGTAATTAGGCAGTTAATTAGGCAGGCAATTAAGCAGATAGTTAGGCAGTTAATTAGGCAGGCAATTAAGCAGATCATTTGGCAGTCAATTATGCAGATAATTAAGCAGGCAATTAGGCAGTTAATTAGGCGGTCAATAAGGCAGGCATTTGGCAGTTAATTAGGCAGTTAATAAGGCAGGCAATTGGTTAGTTAATTAGGCAGGCAATTAAGCAGATAATTAGGCATTTAATTAGGCAGGCAATTAAGCAGATAATTAGGCAGGCAATTAGGCAGATAATTAAGCAGGCAATTAGGCAGTTAATTAGGCGGTCAATTAGGCAGGCAATTTGGCAGTTAATTAGGCGGTCAATTAGGCAGGCAATTAGGCAGTTAATTAGGCAGTTAATTAGGCTGGAAATTAAGCAGACTATTAGGCAGTTAATTAGGCAGGCAATTAAGCAGATGATTAGGCAGGCAATTAGGCAGATAATTAGGCAGTTAATTAGGCAGGCAATTAAGCAGATAATTAGGCAGGCAATTAGGCAGGCAATTAAGCAGGCAATTAGGCAGGCAATTAGGCAGATATATGAGAAGGCAATCAGGCAGTTAATTAGGCAGGCAATTAGGCAGTCACGTAGGCAGTTAATTAGGCAGGCAATTGGGCAGTTAATTAGGCAGTTAATTAGGCAGGCAATTGGGCAGTTAATTAGGCAGTTATATAGGCAGGCAATAAAGCAGATAAATAGGCAGGCAATTAGGCAGGTAATTAGGCAGTTAATTAATCAGGCAATTGGAAAGTTAATTAGGCGGTTAATTAGGCAGGCAATTAGGCAGATAGTTAGGCAGTTAATTAGGCAGGCAATTAAGCAGATCATTTGGCAGTCAATTATGCAGATAATTAAGCAGGCAATTAGGCAGTTAATTAGGCGGTCAATAAGGCAGGCATTTGGCAGTTAATTAGGCAGTTAATAAGGCAGGCAATTGGTTAGTTAATTAGGCAGGCAATTAAGCAGATAATTAAGCATTTAATTAGGCAGGCAATTAAGCAGATAATTAGGCAGGCAATTAGGCAGATAATTAAGCAGGCAATTAGGCAGTTAATTAGGCGGTCAATTAGGCAGGCAATTAGGCAGTTAATTAGGCGGTCAATTAGGCAGGCAATTAGGCAGTTAATTAGGCTGGAAATTAAGCAGACTATTAGGCAGTTAATTAGGCAGGCAATTAAGCAGATGATTAGGCAGGCAATTAGGCAGATAATTAAGCAGGCAATTAGGCGGTCAATAAGGCAGGCAATTAGGCAGTTAATTAGGCAGTTAATTAGGCAGGCAATTGGGCAGTTAATTAGGCAGTTAAATAGACAGGCAAATTGGCATTTAATAAGGAAGTTAATTAGGCAGGAAATTAAGCAGATAATTAGGCAGGCATGTAGGCAGGCAATAAGGCAGGCAATTAGGCAGTTAATTAGGCAGGCAGTTAGGCAGGCACTTAGGCAGTTAATTAGGCAGTTAATTAGGCAGGCAATTGGGCAGTTAATTAGGCAGGTAATTGGGCAGGCAATAAGGCAGATAATTAGACAGGCAATTAGGCAGTAAAATTGGGCAGGGTATTAAGCAGGCAATTAGGCAGGCACTTAGGCAGTTAACTAGGCAGTTAATTAAGCAGGCAATTGGGCAGTTAATTAGGCAGTTAATTAAGCAAGCAATTGGGCAGTTAATTAGGCAGTTTATTAGGCAGGCAATTAAGCAGATAATTAGGCAGGCAATTAGGCAGGCATTTAGGCAGGCAAATATGCAGTTAATTAGGCAGGCAATTAGGTAGATATATGAGAAGGCAATCAGGCAGTTAATCAGGCAGGCAATTAGGCAGGCACTTAGGCAGTTAATTAGGCAGGCAATTAGGCAGTTAATAAGGCAGTTAATTAGGCAGGCAATTAGGCAGATAATTAGGCAGGCAATTAGGCTGGCAATTAGGCAGTCAATTAGGCAGTTAATTAGGCAGGCTATTAGGCAGATAATTAAGCAGGCAATTAGGCAGTTTATTAGGCGGTTAATTAGACAGGCAATTAGGCATTTAATTAGGCAGTTAATTAGACAGGCAAGTGTGCAGTTATTTAGGTAGTTAATTAGGCAGGCAATTAGGCAGGCAATTAGGCAGTTAATTAGGCAGGCAATTAGGCACATAATAAAACAGGCAATTAGGCAGTTAATTAGGCAGGCAATTTGGCAGGCAATTAGGAAGTAAATTAGGCTGGCAATTAGGCAGGCAATCAAGCAGGCAATAAGGCGGGCAATAAGGCAGTTTATTAGTCAAGCAATTAGGCAGGCAATAAGGCAGGTAATTTAGCAGGCAATTATGCAGTTATTAGGCAAGCAATTAGGCAAGCAGGCAATTAGGCAAGCAGGCAAATAAGCAGGCAATTAAGCAGTTAATTAGGAAGGCAGGCTATTTGGCAGGTTATTAGGCAGGCTATAAGGCAGTTAATTAGGCGGTCAATTAGGCAGGCAATTGGTCAGTTAATTAAGCAGTTAATTAGGCAGGCAATTAAGCATATAATTAGGCAGTTAATTAGGCAGGCAATTAAGCAGATGATTAGGCAGGCAATTAGGTAGATAATTAAGCAGGCAATTAGGCAGTTAATTAGGCGGTTATTAGGCAGGCAATTAGGCAGTTAATTAGGCAGTTAATTAGGCAGGCAATTATGCAGTAGATTAGGCGGTTAATTAGACAGGCAATTAGGCATTTAATTAGGCAGTTAATTAGGCAGGCAATTGTGCATTTAATAAGGTAGTTAATAAGGCAGGCAATTAGGCAGGCACTTAGGCATTTCATTAGGCAGGCAATAAGGCAGATAATTAAGCAGGCAATCAGGCAGTTAATTAGGCAGGCAATTAGGCAGACACTTAAGCAGTTAATTAGGCAGTGAATTAGGCAGGCAATTTGGCAGTTAATTAGGCAGTTAATTAGGCAGGTAATTAGGCAGGCAATTGGGCAGTTAATTAGGCACTTAATTAGGCAGGCAATTAAGCAGATAATTAGGCAGTTAATTAGGCCAGCAATTAAGCAGATATTTAGGCAGGCAATTAGGCAGATAATTAAGCAGGCAATTAGGCAGTTAATTAGGCGGTCAATTAGGCAGTTTATTAGGAAGGCAGGCAATTGGACAGTTAATTAGGCAGGCAATTAGGCAGGCACTTAGGCAGTTAATTAGGTAGGCAATTAGGCACATAATAAGGCAGGCAATTAGGCAGTTAATTAGGCAGGCAATTAGGCAGGCATTTAGGAAGTAATTTAGGCTGGCAATTAGGCATGCAATTAAGCAGGCAATAAGGCAGGCAATAAGGCAGTTTATTAGTCAAGCAATTAGGCAGGCAATTAGGCAGGTAATATAGCAGGCACTTATGCAGTTATTAGGCAAGCAATTAGGCAAGCAGGCAATTAGGCAAGCAGGCAAATATGCAGGCAATTAAGCAGTTAATTAGGCAGGCAGGCAATTTGGCAGGTAATTAGGCAGGCTATTAGGCAGTTAATTAGGCGGTCAATTAGGCAGGCAATTGGTCAGTTAATTAAGCAGTTAATTAGGCAAGCAATTGGGAAGTTAAGTAGGCAGTTAATTAGGGAGGCAATTAAGCAGATAGTTAGGCAGTTAATTAGGCAGGCAATTAAGCAGATCATTTGGCAGTCAATTAGGCAGATAATTAAGCAGGCAATTAGGCAGTTAATTAGGCGTTTAATAAGGCAGGCATTTGGCAGTTAATTAGGCAGTTAATTAGGCAGGCAATTGGGCAGTTAATTAGGCAGGCAATTAAGCAGATAATTAGGCATTTAATTAGGCAGGCAATTAAGCAGATAATTAGGCAGGCAATTAGGCAGATAATTAAGCAGGCAATTAGGCAGTTAATTAGGCGGTCAATTAGGCAGGCAATTAGGCAGTTAATTAGGCGGTCAATTAGGCAGGCAATTAGGCAGTTAATTAGGCAGTTAATTAGGCAGGCAAATAGGCATTTAATAAGGAAGTTAATTAGGCAGGAAATTAAGCAGATAATTAGGCAGGCATGTAGGCAGGCAATTAGGCAGGCAATTAGGCAGTTAATTAGGCAGGCAATTAGGTAGGCACTTAGGCAGTTAATTAGGCAGTTAATTAGGCAGGCAATTGGGCAGTTAATTAGGCAGGTAATTGGGCAGGCAATAAGGCAGATAATTAGACAGGCAATTAGGCAGTTAATTAGGCAGGGTATTAAGCAGGCAATTAGGCAGGCACTTAGGCAGTTAACTAGGCAGTTAATTAGGCAGGCATTTGGGCAGTTAATTAGGCAGTTAATTAAGCAAGCAATTGGGCAGTTAATTAGGCAGTTTATTAGGCAGGCAATTAAGCAGATAATTAGGCAGGCAATTAGGCTAGCATTTAGGCAGGCAAATAGGCAGGCAATTAGGCAGATATATGAGAAGGCAATCAGTCAGTTAATCAGGCAGGCAATTAGGCAGGCACTTAGGCAGTTAATTAGGCAGGCAATTAGGCAGTTAATAAGGCAGTTAATTAGGCAGGCAATTAGGCAGATAATTAGGCAGGCAATTAGGCTGGCAATTAGGCAGTCAATTAGGCAGTTAATTAGACAGGCAATTAGGCAGATAATTAAGCAGGCAATTAGGCAGTTAATTAGGCGGTTAATTAGACAGGCAATTAGGCATTTAATTAGGCAGTTAATTAGGCAGGCAAGTGTGCAGTTAATTAGGTAGTTAATTAGGCAGGCAATTAGGCAGGCAATTAGGCAGTTAATTAGGCAGGCAATTAGGCACATAATAAAACAGGCAATTAGGCAGTTAATTAGGCAGGCAATTTGGCAGGCAATTAGGAAGTAAATTAGGCTGGCAATTAGGCAGGCAATTAAGCAGGCAATAAGGCAGGCAATAAGGCAGTTTATTAGTCAAGCAATTAGGCAGGCAATTAGGCATGTAATTTAGCAGGCAATTATGCAGTTATTAGGCAAGCAATTAGGCAAGCAGGCAATTAGGCAAGCAGGCAATTAGGCAAATAGGCAAATAAGCAGGCAATTAAGCAGTTAATTAGGCAGGCAGGCTATTTGGCAGGTAATTAGGCAGGTTATTAGGCAGTTAATTAGGCGGTCAATTAGGCAGGCAATTGGTCAGTTAATTAGGCAGTTAATTAGGCAGGCAATTAAGCATATAATTAGGCAGTTAATTAGGCAGGCAATTAAGCAGATGATTAGGCAGGCAATTAGGCAGATAATTAAGCAGGCAATTAGGCAGTTAATTAGGCGGTTATTAGGCAGGCAATTAGGCAGTTAATTAGGCAGTTAATTAGGCAGGCAATTAGGCAGTTAATTAGGCGGTTAATTAGACAGGCAATTAGGCATTTAATTAGGCAGTTAATTAGGCAGGCAATTGTGCATTTAATAAGGTAGTTAATAAGGCAGGCAATTAGGCAGGCAATTAGGCATTTAATTAGGCAGGCAATAAGGCAGATAATAAAGCAGGCAATCAGGCAGTTAATTAGGCAGGCAATTAGCAGAAACTTAAGCAGTTAATTAGGCAGTGAATTAGGCAGGCAATTTGGCAGGTAATTAGGCAGTTAATTAGGCAGGCAATTGGGCAGTTAATTAGGTAGTTAATTAGGCAGGCAATTAGGCAGGCAATTAGGCAGTTAAATAGGCAGGCAATAAGGCAGATAATTAAGCAGGAAATCAGGTTGTTTATTAGGAGGTCAATTAGGCAGGAAATTTGGCAGTTAATTAGGCAGTTAATTAGGCAGGCAATTAGGCAGATAATTAGGCAGGCAATTGGGCAGTTAATTAGGCAGTTTATTAGACAGGAAATTAGGCATTTAAATAGGCAGTTAATTAGGCAGGCAATTGTGCAGTTAATTAGGTATTTAATTAGGCGGGCAATTAGGCATTTAATCCGGCAGGCAATTAGGCAGATAATTAAGCAGGCAATCAGGCAGTTAATTAGGCAGGCAATTAGACAGGCAATTAGGCAGGCAATTAGGCAGTTAATTAGGCAGTTAATTAAACAGGCAATTGGGCAGTTCATTAGACAGGCAAATAGGCATTTAATTAGTCAGTTAATTAGGCAGGCAATTGTGCAGTTAATTAGGTAGTTAATTAGGCAGGCAATTAGGCAGGCAATTAGGCAGTTAATTAGGCAGGCAATAAGGCAGATAATTAAGCAGGCAATCAGGTTGTTTATTAGGAGGTCAATTAGGCAGGAAATTAGGCAGTTAATTAGATAGTTAATTAGGCAGGCAATTAGGCAGATAATTAGGCAGGCAATTGGGCAGTTAATTAGGCAGTTTATTAGACAGGCAATTGTGCAGTTAATTAGGTATTTAATTAGGCGGGCAATTAGGCAGTTAATTAGGCAGGCAATTAGGCAAATAATTAAGCAGGCAATCAGGCAGTTAATTAGGCAGGCAATTAGGCAGGCAATTAGGCAGGCAATTAGGCAGGCAATTAGGCAGGCAATTAGGCAGGTAATTAGGCTGTTAATCAGGCAGTTAATTAGACAGGTAATTAGGCATTTAATTAAGCAGTTAATTAGGCAGGCAAATGTGCAGTTAATTAGGCAGGCAATTAAGCAGATAATAAGGCATTTAATTAGGCAGGCAATTAAGCAGATAATTAGGCAGGCAATTAAGCAGTTTATTAGGCAGGCAATAAGGCAGGCAATTAGGCAGTTAATTAGGCAGTTAATTAGGCAGGCAATTAGGCAGTTAATTAGGCAGTCAATTAGGCAGGCAATTAAACAGTTAATTAGGCAGTTAATTAGGCAGGCAATTAGGAAGTTATTAGGCAGTTAATTAGGCAGTTAATTAGGTGGTCAATTATGCAGGCAATTGGGCAGTTAATTAGGCAGTTAATTAGGCAGGCAATTGAGCAGTTATTAAGGCAGTTAATTATTCAGGCAATTAAGCAGATAATTAGGCAGTTAATTAGGCAGGCAATTAAGCAGATAATTAGGCATGCAATTAGGCAGATAATAAGGCAGGCAATAAGGCAGTTGATTAGGCAGTCAATATTGCAGGCAATTAGGCAGTTAATTAGGCAGTTAATTAGGCAGGCAATTGGGCAGTTAATTAGGCAGTTAATTAGACAGGCAATTAGGCATTTAATTAGGCACCTAATTAGGCGGTCAATTAGGCCGGCAATTGGGCAGTTAATTATGCAGTTAATTAGGCAGGCAATTGGGCAGTTAATTAGGTAGTTAATTAGGAAGGCAATTAGGCAGATATTTAAGCATTTAATTAGGCAGGCAATAAAGCAGATAATTAGGCAGGCACATAGGCAGTTAATTAGGCAGGAAATTAGGCACATAATAAGGCAGGCAATTAGGCAGTTAATTAGGCAGGCAATTAGGCAGGCAATTAGGAAGTAAATTAAGCTGGCAATTAGGCAGGCAATTAAGCAGGCAATAAGGCAGGCAATAAGGCAGTTTATTAGTCAAGCAATTATACAGGCAATTAGGCAGGTAATTAAGCAGGCAATTATGCAGTTATTAGGCAAGGAATTAGGCAAGCAGGCTATTAGGCAAGCAGGCAAATAAGCAGGCAATTAAGCAGTTAATTAGGCAGGCAGGCAATTTGGCAGGTTATTAGGCAGGCTATTAGGCAGTTATTTAGGCGGTCAGTTAGGCAGGCAATTGGGCAGTTAATTAGGCAGTTAATTAGGCAGGCAATTGGGCAGTTAATTAGGCAGGCAATTAAGCAGATAATTAGGCAGTTAATTAGGCAGGCAATTACGCAGATAATTAGGCAGTCAATTAGGCAGATAATTAAGCAGGCAATTAGGCAGTAAATTAGGCGGTCAATTAGGCAGGCAATTAGGCAGTTAATTAGGCGGTCAATTAGGCAGGCAATTAGGCAGTTAATTAGGCAGTTAATTAGGCAGGCAAATAGGCATTTAATAAGGAAGTTAATTAGGCAGGAAATTAAGCAGATAATTAGGCAGGCATGTAGGCAGGCAATTAGGCAGGCAATTAGGCAGTTAATTAGGCAGGCAATTAGGCAGGCACTTAGGCAGTTAATTAGGCAGTTGATTAGGCAGGCAATTGGGCAGTTAATTAGGCAGGTAATTGGGCAGGCAATAAGGCAGATAATTAGACAGGCAATTAGGCAGTTAATTAGGCAGGGTATTAAGCAGGCAATTAGGCAGGCACTTAGGCAGTTAACTTGGCAGTTAATTAGGCAGGCATTTGGGCAGTTAATTAGGCAGTTAATTAAGCAAGCAATTGGGCAGTTAATTAGGCAGTTTATTAGGCAGGCAATTAAGCAGATAATTAGGCAGGCAATTAGGCAGGCATTTAGGCAGGCAAATAGGCAGTTAATTAGGCAGGCAATTAGGCAGATATATGAGAAGGCAATCAGTCAGTTAATCAGGCAGGCAATTAGGCAGGCACTTAGGCAGTTAATTAGGCAGGCAATTAGGCAGTTAATAAGGCAGTTAATTAGGCAGGCAATTAGGCAGATAATTAGTCAGGCAATTAGGCTGGCAATTAGGCAGTCAATTAGGCAGTTAATTAGGCAGGCAATTAGGCAGATAATTAAGCAGGCAATTATGCATTTATTTAGGCGGTTAATTAGACAGGCAATTAGGCATTTAATTAGGCAGTTAATTAGGCAGGCAAGTGTGCAGTTAATTAGGTAGTTAATTAGGCAGGCAATTAGGCAGGCAATTAGGCAGTTAATTAGGCAGGCAATTAGGCACATAATAAAACAGGCAATTAGGCAGTTAATTAGGCAGGCAATTTGGCAGGCAATTAGGCAGTTTATTAGTCAAGCAATTAGGCAGGCAATTAGGCAGGTAATTTAGCAGGCAAATATGCAGTTATTAGGCAAGCAATTAGGCAAGCAGGCAATTAGGCAAGCAGGCAAATAAGCATGCAATTAAGCAGTTAATTAGGCAGGCAGGCTATTTGGCAGGTAATTAGGCAGGTTATTAGGCAGTTAATTAGGCGGTCAATTAGGCAGGCAATTGGTCAGTTAATTAGGCAGTTAATTAGGCAGGCAATTAAGCATATAATTAGGCAGTTAATTTGGCAGGCAATTAAGCAGATGATTAGGCAGGCAATTAGGCAGATAATTAAGCAGGCAATTAGGCAGTTAATTAGGCGGTTATTAGGCAGGCACTTAGGCAGGTAATTAGGCAGGCAATTGGGCAGTTAATTAGGCAGTTAATTAGGCAGGCAATTAAGCAGATAATTAGGCATGCAATTAGGCAGATAATAAGGCAGGCAATAAGGCAGTTGATTAGGCAGTCAATATTGCAGGCAATTAGGCAGTTAATTAGGCAGTTAATTAGGCAGGCAATTGGGCAGTTAATTAGGCAGTTAATTAGACAGGCAATTAGGCATTTAATTAGGCAGTTAATTAGGCAGGCAATTAGGCAGGCAATTAAGCAGGCAATTAGGCAGGCAATTAGGCAGATATATGAGAAGGCAATCAGGCAGTTAATTAGGCAGGCAATTAGGCAGGCACTTAGGCAGGTAATTAGGCAGGCAATTGGGCAGTTAATTAGGCAGTTAATTAGGCAGGCAATTGGGCAGTTAATTAGGCAGTTATATAGGCAGGCAATTAAGCAGATAAATAGGCAGGCAATTAGGCAGGCAATTAGGCAGATAATTAGGCAGATGATTAAGCAGGCAAATAGGCAGTTAATTAAGCAGTCAATTAGGCAGGCAATTGGCCAGTTAATTAGGCAGGCAATTAGGCAGGCACTTAGGCAGTTAATTAGGCAGGCAATTAGGCACATAATAAGGCAGGCAATTAGGCAGTTAATTAGGCAGGCAATAAGGCAGGCAATTAGGAAGTAAATTAGGCTGGCAATTAGGCAGGCAATTAAGCAGGCAATAAGGCAGGCAATAAGGCAGTTTATTAGTCAAGCAATTAGGCAGGCAATTAGGCAGGTAATATAACAGGCAATTATGCAGTTATTAGGCAAGCAATTAGGCAAGCAGTCAATTAGGCAAGCAGGCAAATATGCAGGCAATTAAGCAGTTAATTAGGCAGGCAGGCAATTTGGCAGGTAATTAGGCAGGCTATTAGGCAGTTAATTAGGCGGTCAATTAGGCAGGCAATTGGCAGTTAATTAGGCAGTTAATTAGACAGGCAAATTGGCATTTAATAAGGAAGTTAATTAGGCAGGAAATTAAGCAGATAATTAGGCAGGCATGTAGGCAGGCAATTAGGCAGGCAATTAGGCAGATCATTTGGCAGTCAATTATGCAGATAATTAAGCAGGCAATTAGGCAGTTAATTAGGCGGTCAATAAGGCAGGCATTTGGCAGTTAATGAGGCAGTTAATAAGGCAGGCAATTGGTTAGTTAATTAGGCAGGCCAATTAAGCAGATAATTAGGTATTTAATTAGGCAGGCAATTAAGCAGATAATTAGGCAGGCAATTAGGCAGATAATTAAGCAGGCAATTAGGCAGTTAATTAGGCGGTCAATTAGGCAGGCAATTAGGCAGTTAATTAGGCGGTCAATTAGGCAGGCAATTAGGCAGTAAATTAGGCAGTTAATTAGGCTGGAAATTAAGCAGACTATTAGGCAGTTAATTAGGCAGGCAATTAAGCAGATGATTAGGCAGGCAATTAGGCAGATAATTAAGCAGGCAATTAGGCAGTCAATAAGGCAGGCAATTAGGCAGTTAATTAGGCAGTTAATTAGGCAGGCAATTGGGCAGTTAATTAGGCAGTTAATTAGACAGGCAAATTGGCATTTAATAAGGAAGTTAATTAGGCAGGAAATTAAGCAGATAATTAGGCAGGCATGTAGGCAGGCAATTAGGCAGGCAATTAGGCAGTTAATTAGGCAGGCAGTTAGGCAGGCACTTAGGCAGTTAATTAGGCAGTTAATTAGGCAGGCAATTGGGCAGTTAATTAGGCAGGTAATTGGGCAGGCAATAAGGCAGATAATTAGACAGGCAATTAGGCAGTTAATTAGGCAGGGTACTAAGCAGGCAATTAGGCAGGCACTTAGGCAGTTAACTAGGCAGTTAATTAGGCAGGCAATTGGGCAGTTAATTAGGCAGTTAATTAAGCAAGCAATTGGGCAGTTAATTAGGCAGTTTATTAGGCAGCCAATTAAGCAGATAATTAGGCAGGCAATTAGGCAGGCGTTTAGGCAGGCAAATAGGCAGTTAATTAGGCAGGCAATTAGGCAGATATATGAGAAGGCAATCAGGCAGTTAATCAGGCAGGCAATTAGGCAGGCACTTAGGCAGTTAATTAGGCAGGCAATTAGGCAGTTAATAAGGCAGTTAATTAGGCAGGCAATTAGGCAGATAATTAGGCAGGCAATTAGGCTGGCAATTAGGCAGTCAATTAGGCAGTTAATTAGGCAGGCAATTAGGCAGATAATTAAGCAGGCAATTAGGCAGTTTATTAGGCGGTTAATTAGACAGGCAATTAGGCAGTTAATTAGACAGGCAAGTGTGCAGTTATTTAGGTAGTTAATTAGGCAGGCAATTAGGCAGGCAATTAGGCAGTTAATTAGGCAGGCAATTAGGCACATAATAAAACAGGCAATTAGGCAGTTAATTAGGAAGGCAATTTGGCAGGCAATTAGGAAGTAAATTAGGCTGGCAATTAGGCAGGCAATTAAGCAGGCAATAAGGCAGGCAATAAGGCAGTTTATTAGTCAAGCAATTAGGCAGGCAATTAGGCAGGTAATTTAGCAGGCAATTATGCAGTTATTAGGCAAGCAATTAGGCAAGCAGGCAATTAGGCAAGCAGGCAAATAAGCAGGCAATTAAGCAGTTAATTAGGCAGGCAGGCTATTTGGCAGGTTATTAGGCAGGCTATAAGGCAGTTAATTAGGCGGTCAATTAGGCAGGCAATTAGTCAGTTAATTTAGCAGTTAATTAGGCAGGCAATTAAGCATATAATTAGGCAGTTAATTAGGCAGGCAATTAAGCAGATGATTAGGCAGGCAATTAGGTAGATAATTAAGCAGGCAATTAGGCAGTTAATTAGGCGGTTATTAGGCAGGCAATTAGGCAGTTAATTAGGCAGTTAATTAGGCAGGCAATTAGGCATTAGATTAGGCGGTTAATTAGACAGGCAATTAGGCATTTAATTAGGCAGTTAATTAGGCAGGCAATTGTGCATTTAATAAGGTAGTTAATAAGGCAGGCAATTAGGCAGGCAATTAGGCATTTCATTAGGCAGGCAATAAGGCAGATAATTAAGCAGGCAATCAGGCAGTTAATTAGGCAGGCAATTAGGCAGACACTTAAGCAGTTAATTAGGCAGTGAATTAGGCAGGCAATTTGGCAGTTAATTAGGCAGTTAATTAGGCAGGTAATTAGGCAGGCAATTGGGCAGTTAATTAGGCACTTAATTAGGCAGGCAATTAAGCAGATATTTAGGCAGTTAATAAGGCCAGCAATTAAGCAGATATTTAGGCAGGCAATTAGGCAGATAATTAAGCAGGCAATTAGGCAGTTAATTAGGCGGTCAATTAGGCAGGCAATTGGGCAGTTAATTAGGCAGTTAATTAGGCAGGAAATTGGGCAGTTAATTAGGCACTTAATTAGGCAGGCAATTAAGCAGATAATTAGGCAGTTGATTAGGCAGGCAATTAACCAGATAATTAGGCAGGCAATTAACCAGATAATTAGGCAGGCAATTAAGCAGATAATTAAGCAGGCAATTAGGCAGTTAATTAAAAGGTCAAAAAGGCAGGCAATTAGGCATTTAATTAGGCAGTTAATTAGGCAGGCAATTGTGCAGTTAATTAGGCAGGCCATTGGGCAGGCAATAAGGCAGTTAATTAGACAGGCAATTAGGCAGGCAATTGGGAAGGCAATTAAGCAGGCAAATAGGCCGGCAATAAGGCAGTTAATTTGACAGGCATTTAGGCAGGTAATTAGGTAGTAATTAGGCAAGCAATTAGGCAGGCAGGCAGGCAATTAGGCAGGCAGGCATTTAGGCAGACAGGCAATTAGGCATGCAGGCAATTAGGCAGGCAATTAAGCAGTTTATTAGGAAGGCAGTAAAATTGGCAGGTAATAAGGCAGGCAATTAGGCAGGCTATTAGGCAGATAATTAGGCAGGCAATTAGGCAGGCAATTAGGCACCTAATTAGGCGGTCAATTAGGCCGGCAATTGGGCAGTTAATTATGCAGTTAATTAGGCAGGCAATTGGGCAGTTAATTAGGTAGTTAATTAGGAAGGCAATTAGGCAGATATTTAAGCATTTAATTAGGCAGGCAATAAAGCAGATAATTAGGCAGGCACATAGGCAGTTAATTAGGCAGGAAATTAGGCACATAATAAGGCAGGCAATTAGGCAGTTAATTAGGCAGGCAATTAGGCAGGCAATTAGGAAGTAAATTAAGCTGGCAATTAGGCAGGCAATTAAGCAGGCAATAAGGCAGGCAATAAGGCAGTTTATTAGTCAAGCAATTATACAGGCAATTAGGCAGGTAATTAAGCAGGCAATTATGCAGTTATTAGGCAAGGAATTAGGCAAGCAGGCTATTAGGCAAGCAGGCAAATAAGCAGGCAATTAAGCAGTTAATTAGGCAGGCAGGCAATTTGGCAGGTTATTAGGCAGGCTATTAGGCAGTTATTTAGGCGGTCAGTTAGGCAGGCAATTGGGCAGTTAATTAGGCAGTTAATTAGGCAGGCAATTGGGCAGTTAATTAGGCAGGCAATTAAGCAGATAATTAGGCAGTTAATTAGGCAGGCAATTAAGCAGATAATTAGGCAGTCAATTAGGCAGATAATTAAGCAGGCAATTAGGCAGTAAATTAGGCGGTCAATTAGGCAGGCAATTAGGCAGTTAATTAGGCGGTCAATTAGGCAGGCAATTAGGCAGTTAATTAGGCAGTTAATTAAGCAAGCAATTGGGCAGTTAATTAGGCAGTTTATTAGGCAGGCAATTAAGCAGATAATTAGGCAGGCAATTAGGCAGGCATTTAGGCAGGCAAATAGGCAGTTAATTAAGCAGGCAATTAGGCAGATATATGAGAAGGCAATCAGTCAGTTAATCAGGTAGGCAATTAGGCAGGCACTTAGGCAGTTAATTAGGCAGGCAATAAGGCAGTTAATAAGGCAGTTAATTAGGCAGGCAATTAGGCAGATAATTAGTCAGGCAATTAGGCTGGCAATTAGGCAGTCAATTAGGCAGTTAATTAGGCAGGCAATTAGGCAGATAATTAAGCAGGCAATTATGCAGTTAATTAGGCGGTTAATTAGACAGGCAATTAGGCATTTAATTAGGCAGTTAATTAGGCAGGCAAGTGTGCAGTTAATTAGGTAGTTAATTAGGCAGGCAATTAGGCAGGCAATTAGGCAGTTAATTAGGCAGGCAATTAGGCACATAATAAAACAGGCAATTAGGCAGTTAATTAGGCAGGCAATTTGGCAGGCAATTAGGCAGTTTATTAGTCAAGCAATTAGGCAGGCAATTAGTCAGGTAATTTAGCAGGCAATTATGCAGTTATTAGACAAGCAATTAGGCAAGCAGGCAATTAGGCAAGCAGGCAAATAAGCATGCAATTAAGCAGTTAATGAGGCAGGCAGGCTATTTGGCAGGTAATTAGGCAGGTTATTAGGCAGTTAATTAGGCGGTCAATTAGGCAGGCAATTGTTCAGTTAATTAGGCAGTTAATTAGGCAGGCAATTAAGCATATAATTAGGCAGTTAATTAGGCAGGCAATTAAGCAGATGATTAGGCAGGCAATTAGGCAGATAATTAAGCAGGCAATTAGGCAGTTAATTAGGCGGTTATTAGGCAGGCAATAAGGCAGTTAATTAGGCAGTTAATTAGGCAGGCAATTAGGCAGTTAATTAGGCGGTTAATTAGACAGGCAATTAGGCATTTAATTAGGCAGTTAATTAGGCAGGCAATTGTGCATTTAATAAGGTAGTTTATAAGGCAGGCAATTAGGCAGGCAATTAGGCATTTAATTAGGCAGGCAATAAGGCAGATAATAAAGCAGGCAATCAGGCAGTTAATTAGGCAGGCAATTAGGCAGACACTTAAGCAGTAATTAGGCAGTGAATTAGGCAGGCAATTTGGCAGGTAATTAGGCAGTTAATTAGGCAGGCAATTGGGCAGTTAATTAGGTAGTTAATTAGGCAGGCAATTAGGCAGGCAATTAGGCAGTTAAATAGGCAGGCAATAAGGCAGATAATTAAGCAGGCAATCAGGTTGTTTTTAGGAGGTCAATTAGGCAGGAAATTAGGCAGTTAATTAGGCAGTTAATTAGGCAGGCAATTAGGCAGATAATTAGGCAGGCAATTGGGCAGTTAATTAGGCAGTTTATTAGACAGGAAATTAGGCATTTAAATAGGCAGTTAATTAGGCAGGCAATTGTGCAGTTAATAAGGCAGTTAATTAGGCAGGCAATTAGGCAGATAATTAAGCAGGCAATCAGGCAGTTAATTAGGCAGGCAATTAGACAGGCAATTAGGCAGGCAATTAGGCAGTTAATTAGGCAGTTAATTAAACAGGCAATTGGGCAGTTAATTAGACATGCAAATAGGCATTTAATTAGTCAGTTAATTAGGCAGGCAATTGTGCAGTTAATTAGGTAGTTAATTAGGCAGGCAATTAGGCAGTTAATTAGGCAGGCAATAAGGCATATAATTAAGCAGGCAATCAGGTTGTTTATTAGGAGGTCAATTAGGCAGGAAATTAGGCAGTTAATTAGGCAGTTAATTAGGCAGGCAATTAGGCAGATAATTAGGCAGGCAATTGGGCAGTTAATTAGGCAGTTTATTAGACAGGCAATTGTGCAGTTAATTAGGTATTTAATTAGGCGGGCAATTAGGCAGTTAATTAGGCAGGCAATTAGGCAGATAATTAAGCAGGCAATCAGGCAGTTAATTAGGCAGGCAATTAGGCAGGCAATTAGGCAGGCAATTAGGCAGGCAATTAGGCAGGCAATTAGGCAGGCAATTAGGCAGTTAATTAGACAGGTAATTAGGCATTTAATTAAGCAGTTAATTAGGCAGGCAAATGTGCAGTTAATTAGGCAGGCAATTAAGCAGATAATAAGGCATTTAATTAGGCAGGCAATTAAGCAGATAATTAGGCAGGCAATTAAGCAGTTAATTAGGCAGGCAATAAGGCAGGCAATTAGGCAGTTAATTAGGCAGTAATTAGGCAGGCAATTAGGCAGTTAATTAGGCGGTCAATTAGGCAGGCAATTAAACAGTTAATTAGGCAGTTAATTAGGCAGGCAATTAGGCAGTTAATTAGGCAGTTAATTAGACAGGCAATTAGGCAGTTAATTAGGTGGTCAATTAGGCAGGCAATTGGGCAGTTAATTAGGCAGTTAATTAGGCAGGCAATTGAGCAGTTATTAAGGCAGTTAATTATTCAGGCAATTAAGCAGATAATTAGGCGGTTAATTAGGCAGGCAATTAAGCAGATAATTAGGCATGCAATTAGGCAGATAATAAGGCAGGCAATTAGGCAGTTGATTAGGCAGTCAATATTGCAGGCAATTAGGCAGTTATTTAGGCAGTTAATTAGGCAGGCAATTGGGCAGTTAATTAGGCAGTTAATTAGACAGGCAATTAGGCAATTAATTAGGCAGTTAATTAGGCAGGTCATTAAGCAGATAATTAGGCAGGCAATTAGGCAGGCAATTAAGCAGTCAATTAGGCAAGCAATTAGGCAAATATATGAGAAGGCAATCAGGCAGTTAATTAGGCAGGCAATTAGGCAGGCACTTAGGCAGTTAATTAGGCAGGCAATTGGGCAGTTAATTAGGCAGTTAATTAGGCAGGCAATTGGGCAGTTAATTAGGCAGTTATATAGGCAGGCAATTAAGCAGATATATAGGCAGGCAATTAGGCAGGCAATTAGGCAGGTAATTAGGCAGATAATTAAGCAGGCAATTAGGCAGTTAATTAAGCGGTCAATTAGGCAGGCGATTGGGCAGTTAATTAGGCAGGCAATTAGGCAGGCACTTAGGAAGTTAATTAGGCAGGCAATTAGGCACATAATTAGGCAGGCAATTAGGCACATAATTAGGCAGGCAATTAGGCAGTTCATTAGGCAGGCAATTAGCCAGGCAATTAGGAAGTAAATTAGGCTGGCAATTAGGCAGGCAATTAAGCAGGCAATAAGGCAGGCAATAAGGCAGTTTATTAGTCAAGCAATTAGGCAGGCAATTAGGCAGGTAATATAGCAGGCAATTATGCATTTATTAGGCAAGCAATTAGGCAAGCAGGCAATTAGGCAAGACGGCAAATATGCAGGCAATTAAGCAGTTAATTAGGCATCCAGGCATTTTGGCAGGTAATTAGGCAGGCTATTAGGCAGTTAATTAGGCGGTCAATTAGGCAGACAATTGGTCAGTTAATTAAGCAGTTAATTAGGCAGGCAATTGGGAAGTAATTAGGCAGTTAATTAGGCAGGCAATTAAGCAGATGGTTAGGCAGTTAATTAGGCAGGCAATTAAGCAGATCATTTGGCAGTCAATTATGCAGATAATTAAGCAGGCAATTAGGCAGTTAATTAGGCGGTCAATAAGGCAGGCATTTGGCAGTTAATTAGGCAGTTAATAAAACAGGCAATTGGTTAGTTAATTAGGCAGGCAATTAAGCAGATAATTAGGCATTTAATTAGGCAGGCAATTAAGCAGATAATTAGGCAGGCAATTAGGCAGATAATTAAGCAGGCAATTAGGCAGTTAATTAGGCGGTCAATTAGGCAGGCAATTAGGCAGTTAATTAGGCAGTTATTTAGGCTGGAAATTAAGCAGACTATTAGGCAGTTAATTAGGCAGGCAATTAAGCAGATGATTAGGCAGGCAATTAGGCAGATAATTAGGCAGTTAATTAGGCAGGCAATTAAGCAGATAATTAGGCAGGCAATTAAGCAGGCAATTAGGCAGGCCATTAGGCAGATATATGAGAAGGCAATCAGGCAGTTAATTAGGCAGGCAATTAGGCAGGCACGTAGGCAGTTAATTAGGCAGGCAATTGGGCAGTTAATTAGGCAGTTAATTAGGCAGGCAATTGGGCAGTTAATTAGGCAGTTATATAGGCAGGCAATTAAGCAGATAAATAGGCAGGCAATTAGGCAGGTAATTAGGCAGATAATTAAGCAGGCAATTAGGCAGTTAATTAAGCGGTCAATTAGGCAGGCAATTGGGCAGTTAATTAGGCAGGCAATTAGGCAGGCACTTAGGCAGTTAATTAGGCAGGCAATTAGGCACATAATAAGGCAGGCAATTAGGCAGTTAATTAGGCAGGCAATTAGGCAGGCAATTAGGAAGTAAATTAGGCTGGCAATTAGGCAGGCAATTAAGCAGGCAATAAGGCAGGCAATAAGGCAGTTTATTAGTCAAGCAATTAGGCAGGCAATTAGGCAGGTAATATAGCAGGCAATTATGCAGTTATTAGGCAAGCAATTAGGCAAGCAGGCAATTAGGCAAGCAGGCAAATATGCAGGCAATTAAGCAGTTAATTAGGCAGGCAGGCAATTTGGCAGGTAATTAGGCAGGCTATTAGGCAGTTAATTAGGTGGTCAATTAGGCAGGCAATTGGTCAGTTAATTAAGCAGTTAATTAGGCAGGCAATTGGAAAGTTAATTAGGCAGTTAATTAGGCAGGCAATTAAGCAGATAGTTAGGCAGTTAATTAGGCAGGCAATTAAGCAGATCATTTGGCAGTCAATTATGCAGATAATTAAGCAGGCAATTAGGCAGTTAATTAGGCGGTCAAAAGGCAGGCATTTGGCAGTTAATTAGGCAGTTAATAAGGCAGGCAATTGGTTAGTTAATTAGGCAGGCAATTAAGCAGATAATTAGGCATTTAATTAGGCAGGCAATTAAGCAGATAATTAGGCAGGCAATTAGGCAGATAATTAAGCAGGCAATTAAGCAGTTAATTAGGCGGTCAATTAGGCAGGCAATTAGGCAGTTAATTAGGCGGTCAATTAGGCAGGCAATTAGGCAGTTAATTAGGCTGGAAATTAAGCAGACTATTAGGCAGTTAATTAGGCAGGCAATTAAGCAGATGATTAGGCAGGCAATTAGGCAGATAATTAAGCAGGCAATTAGGCGGTCAATAAGGCAGGCAATTAGGCAGTTAATTAGGCAGTTAATTAGGCAGGCAATTGGGCAGTTAATTAGGCAGTTAATTAGACAGGCAAATTGGCATTTAATAAGGAAGTTAATTAGGCAGGAAATTAAGCAGATAATTAGGCAGGCATGTAGGCAGGCAATAAGGCAGGCAATTGTGCAGTTAATTAGGCAGGCAGTTAGGCAGGCACTTAGGCAGTTAATTAGGCAGTTAATTAGGCAGGCAATTGGGCAGTTAATTAGGCAGGTAATTGGGCAGGCAATAAGGCAGATAATTAGACAGGCAATTAGGCAGTAAAATTGGGCAGGGTATTAAGCAGGCAATTAGGCAGGCACTTAGGCAGTTAACTAGGCAGTTAATTAGGCAGGCAATTGGGCAGTTAATTAGGCAGTTAATTAAGCAAGCAATTGGGCAGTTAATTAGGCAGTTTATTAGGCAGGCAATTAAGCAGATAATTAGGCAGGCAATTAGGCAGGCATTTAGGCAGGCAAATAGGCAGTTAATTAGGCAGGCAATTAGGTAGATATATGAGAAGGCAATCAGGCAGTTAATCAGGCAGGCAATTAGGCAGGCACTTAGGCAGTTAATTAGGCAGGCAATTAGGCAGTTAATAAGGCAGTTAATTAGGCAGGCAATTAGGCAGATAATTAGGCTGGCAATTAGGCTGGCAATTAGGCAGTCAATTAGGCAGTTAATTAGGCAGGCAATTAGGCAGATGATTAAGCAGGCAATTAGGCAGTTTATTAGGCGGTTAATTAGACAGGCAATTAGGCATTTAATTAGGCAGTTAATTAGACAGGCAAGTGTGCAGTTATTTAGGTAGTTAATTAGGCAGGCAATTAGGCAGGCAATTAGGCAGTTAATTAGGCAGGCAATTAGGCACATAATAAAACAGGCAATTAGGCAGTTAATTAGGCAGGCAATTTGGCAGGCAATTAGGAAGTAAATTAGGCTGGCAATAAGGCAGGCAATTAAGCAGGCAATAAGGCGGGCAATAAGGCAGTTTATTAGTCAAGCAATTAGGCAGGCAGGCAGGCAATTAGGCAGGCAGGCAATTAGGCAGACAGGCAATTAGGCATGCAGGCAATTAAGCAGTTTATTAGGAAGGCAGTAAAATTGGCAGGTAATAAGGCAGGCAATTAGGCAGGCTATTAGGCAGATAATTAGGCAGGCAATTAGGCAGGCAATTAGGCACCTAATTAGGCGGTCAATTAGGCCGGCAATTGGGCAGTTAATTATGCAGTTAATTAGGCAGGCAATTGGGCAGTTAATTAGGTAGTTAATTAGGAAGGCAATTAGGCAGATATTTAAGAATTTAATAAGGCAGGCAATAAAACAGATAATTAGGCAGGCACATAGGCAGTTAATTAGGCAGGAAATTAGGCACATAATAAGGCAGGCAATTAGGCAGTTAATTAGGCAGGCAATTAGGCAGGCAATTAGGAAGTAAATTAAGCTGGCAATTAGGCAGGCAATTAAGCAGGCAATAAGGCAGGCAATAAGCCAGTTTATTAGTCAAGCAATTATACAGGCAATTAGGCAGGTAATTAAGCAGGCAATTATGCAGTTATTAGGCAAGGAATTAGGCAAGCAGGCTATTAGGCAAGCAGGCAAATAAGCAGGCAATTAAGCAGTTAATTAGGCAGGCAGGCAATTTGGCAGGTTATTAGGCAGGCTATTAGGCAGTTATTTAGGCGGTCAGTTAGGCAGGCAATTGGGCAGTTAATTAGGCAGTTAATTAGGCAGGCAATTGGGCAGTTAATTAGGCAGGCAATTAAGCAGATAATTAGGCAGTTAATTAGGCAGGCAATTAAGCAGATAATTAGGCAGTCAATTAGGCAGATAATTAAGCAGGCAATTAGGCAGTAAATTAGGCGGTCAATTAGGCAGGCAATTAGGCAGTTAATTAGGCGGTCAATTAGGCAGGCAATTAGGCAGTTAATTAGGCAGTTAATTAGGCAGGCAAATAGGCATTTAATAAGGAAGTTAATTAGGCAGGAAATTAAGCAGATAATTAGGCAGGCATGTAGGCAGGCAATTAGGCAGGCAATTAGGCAGTTAATTAGGCAGGCAATTAGGCAGGCACTTAGGCAGTTAATTAGGCAGGCAATTGGGCAGTTAATTAGGCAGGTAATTGGGCAGGCAATAAGGCAGATAATTAGACAGGCAATTAGGCAGTTAATTAGGCAGGGTATTAAGCAGGCAATTAGGCAGGCACTTAGGCAGTTAACTTGGCAGTTAATTAGGCAGGCATTTGGGAAGTTAATTAGGCAGTTAATTAAGCAAGCAATTGGGCAGTTAATTAGGCAGTTTATTAGGCAGGCAATTAAGCAGATAATTAGGCAGGCAATTAGGCAGGCATTTAGGCAGGCAAATAGGCAGTTAATTAGGCAGGCAATTAGGCAGATATATGAGAAGGCAATCAGTCAGTTAATCAGGCAGGCAATTAGGCAGGCACTTAGGCAGTTAATTAGGCAGGCAATTAGGCAGTTAATAAGGCAGTTAATTAGGCAGGCAATTAGGCAGATAATTAGTCAGGCAATTAGGCTGGCAATTAGGCAGTCAATTAGGCAGTTAATTAGGCAGGCAATTAAGCAGATAATTAAGCAGGCAATTATGCAGTTAATTAGGCGGTTAATTAGACAGGCAATTAGGCATTTAATTAGGCAGTTAATTAGGCAGGCAAGTGTGCAGTTAATTAGGTAGTTAATTAGGCAGGCAATTAGGCAGGCAATAAGGCAGTTAATTAGGCAGGCAATTAGGCACATAATAAAACAGGCAATTAGGCAGTTAATTAGGCAGGCAATTTGGCAGGCAATTAGGCAGTTTATTAGTCAAGCAATTAGGCAGGCAATTAGGCAGGTAATTTAGCAGGCAATTATGCAGTTATTAGGCAAGCAATTAGGCAAGCAGGCAATTAGGCAAGCAGGCAAATAAGCATGCAATTAAGCAGTTAATTAGGCAGGCAGGCTATTTGGCAGGTAATTAGGCAGGTTATTAGGCAGTTAATTAGGCGGTCAATTAGGCAGGCAATTGGTCAGTTAATTAGGCAGTTAATTAGGCAGGCAATTAAGCATATAATTAGGCAGTTAATTAGGCAGGCAATTAAGCAGATGATTAGGCAGGCAATTAGGCAGATAATTAAGCAGGCAATTAGGCAGTTAATTAGGCGGTTATTAGGCAGGCAATAAGGCAGTTAATTAGGCAGTTAATTAGGCAGGCAATTAGGCATTTAATTAGGCGGTTAATTAGACAGGCAATTAGGCATTTAATTAGGCAGTTAATTAGGCAGGCAATTGTGCATTTAATAAGGTAGTTTATAAGGCAGGCAATTAGGCAGGCAATTAGGCATTAATTTGGCAGGCAATAAGGCAGATAATAAAGCAGGCAATCAGGCAGTTAATTAGGCAGGCAATTAGGCAGACACTTAAGCAGTAATTAGGCAGTGAATTAGGCAGGCAATTTGGCAGGTAATTAGGCAGTTAATTAGGCAGGCAATTGGGCAGTTAATTAGGTAGTTAATTAGGCAGGCAATTAGGCAGGCAATTAGGCAGTTAAATAGGCAGGCAATAAGGCAGATAATTAAGCAGGCAATCAGGTTGTTTTTTAGGAGGTCAATTAGGCAGGAAATTAGGCAGTTAATTAGGCAGTTAATTAGGCAGGCAATTAGGCAGATAATTAGGCAGGCAATTGGGCAGTTAATTAGGCAGTTTATTAGACAGGAAATTAGGCATTTAAATAGGCAGTTAATTAGGCAGGCAATTGTGCAGTTAATTAGGCAGTTAATTAGGCAGGCAATTATGCAGATAATTAAGCAGGCAATCAGGCAGTTAATTAGGCAGGCAATTAGACAGGCAATTAGGCAGGCAATTAGGCAGTTAATTAGGCAGTTAATTAAACAGGCAATTGGGCAGTTAATTAGACATGCAAATAGGCATTTAATTAGTCAGTTAATTAGGCAGGCAATTGTGCAGTAAATTAGGTAGTTAATTAGGCAGGCAATTAGGCAGTTAATTAGGCAGGCAATAAGGCATATAATTAAGCAGGCAATCAGGTTGTTTATTAGGAGGTCAATTAGGCAGGAAATTAGGCAGTTAATTAGGCAGTTAATTAGGCAGGCAATTAGGCAGATAATTAGGCAGGCAATTGGGCAGTTAATTAGGCAGTTTATTAGACAGGCAATTGTGCAGTTAATTAGGTATTTAATTAGGCGGGCAATTAGGCAGTTAATTAGGCAGGCAATTAGGCAGATAATTAAGCAGGCAATCAGGCAGTTAATTAGGCAGGCAATTAGGCAGGCAATTAGGCAGGCAATTTGGCAGGCAATTAGGCAGGCAATTAGGCAGGCAATTAGGCAGTTAATTAGACAGGTAATTAGGCATTTAATTAAGCAGTTAATTAGGCAGGCAAATGTGCAGTTAATTAGGCAGGCAATTAAGCAGATAATAAGGCATTTAATTAGGCAGGCAATTAAGCAGATAATTAGGCAGGCAATTAAGCAGTTAATTAGGCAGGCAATAAGGCAGGCAATTAGGCAGTTAATTAGGCTGTAATTAGGCAGGCAATTAGGCAGTTAATTAGGCGGTCAATTAGGCAGGCAATTAAACAGTTAATTAGGCAGTTAATTAGGCAGGCAATTAGGCAGTTAATTAGACAGGCAATTAGGCAGTTAATTAGGTGGTCAATTAGGCAGGCAATTGGACAGTTAATTAGGCAGTTAATTAGGCAGGCAATTGAGTTGTTATTAAGGCAGTTAATTATTCAGGCAATTAAGCAGATAATTAGGCGGTTAATTAGGCAGGCAATTAAGCAGATAATTAGGCATGCAATTAGGCAGATAATAAGGCAGGCAATTAGGCAGTTGATTAGGCAGTCAATATTGCAGGCAATTAGGCAGTTATTTAGGCAGTTAATTAGGCAGGCAATTGGGCAGTTAATTAGGCAGTTAATTAGACAGGCAATTAGGCATTTAATTAGGCAGTTAATTAGGCAGGTCATTAAGCAGATAATTAGGCAGGCAATTAGGCAGGCAATTAAGCAGTCAATTAGGCAAGCAATTAGGCAGATATATGAGAAGGCAATCAGGCAGTTAATTAGGCAGGCAATTAGGCAGGCACTTAGGCAGTTAATTAGGCAGGCAATTGGGCAGTTAATTAGGCAGTTAATTAGGCAGGCAATTGGGCAGTTAATTAGGCAGTTATATAGGCAGGCAATTAAGCAGATATATAGGCAGGCAATTAGGCAGGCAATTAGGCAGGTAATTAGGCAGATAATTAAGCAGGCAATTAGGCAGGCACTTAGGAAGTTAATTAGGCAGGCAATTAGGCACATAATTAGGCAGGCAATTAGGCACATAATTAGGCAGGCAATTAGGCAGTTCATTAGGCAGGCAATTAGGCAGGCAATTAGGAAGTAAATTAGGCTGGCAATTAGGCAGGCAATTAAGCAGGCAATAAGGCAGGCAATAAGGCAGTTTATTAGTCAAGCAATTAGGCAGGCAATTAGGCAGGTAATATAGCAGGCAATTATGCATTTATTAGGCAACCAATTAGGCAAGCAGGCAATTAGGCAAGACGGCAAATATGCAGGCAATTAAGCAGTTAATTAGGCAGGCAGGCAATTTGGCAGGTAATTAGGCAGGCTATTAGGCAGTTAATTAGGCGGTCAATTAGGCAGGCAATTGGTCAGTTAATTAAGCAGTTAATTAGGCAGGCAATTGGGAAGTAATTAGGCAGTTAATTAGGCAGGCAATTAAGCAGATAGTTAGGCAGTTAATTAGGCAGGCAATTAAGCAGATCATTTGGCAGTCAATTATGCAGATAATTAAGCAGGCAATTAGGCAGTTAATTAGGCGGTCAATAAGGCAGGCATTTGGCAGTTAATTAGGCAGTTAATAAGGCAGGCAATTGGTTAGTTAATTAGGCAGGCAATTAAGCAGATAATTAGGCATTTAATTAGGCAGGCAATTAAGCAGATAATTAGGCAGGCAATTAGGCAGATAATTAAGCAGGCAATTAGGCAGTTAATTAGGCGGTCAATTAGGCAGGCAATTAGGCAGTTAATTAGGCGGTCAATTAGGCAGGCAATTAGGCAGTTAATTAGGCAGTTAATTAGGCTGGAAATTAAGCAGACTATTAGGCAGTTAATTAGGCAGGCAATTAAGCAGATGATTAGGCAGGCAATTAGGCAGATAATTAGGCAGTTAATTAGGCAGGCAATTAAGCAGATAATTAGGCAGGCAATTAGGCAGGCAATTAAGCAGGCAATTAGGCAGGCAATTAGGCAGATATATGAGAAGGCAATCAGGCAGTTAATTAGGCAGGCAATTAGGCAGGCACGTAGGCAGTTAATTAGGCAGGCAATTGGGCAGTTAATTAGGCAGTTAATTAGGCAGGCAATTGGGCAGTTAATTAGGCAGTTATATAGGCAGGCAATTAAGCAGATAAATAGGCAGGCAATTAGGCAGGTAATTAGGCAGATAATTAAGCAGGCAATTGGAAAGTTAATTAGGCGGTTAATTAGGCAGGCAATTAGGCAGATAGTTAGGCAGTTAATTAGGCAGGCAATTAAGCAGATCATTTGGCAGTCAATTATGCAGATAATTAAGCAGGCAATTAGGCAGTTAATTAGGCGGTCAATAAGGCAGGCATTTG
Organism: Bacillus rossius redtenbacheri; assembly: GCF_032445375.1. NCBI lineage: Eukaryota > Metazoa > Arthropoda > Insecta > Phasmatodea > Bacillidae > Bacillus > Bacillus rossius. The sequence goes on along the minus strand of NW_026962573.1, from coordinate 11,202 downwards.
GCAGTTAATTAGGCAGTTAATAAGGCAGGCAATTGGTTAGTTAATTAGGCAGGCAATTAAGCAGATAATTAAGCATTTAATTAGGCAGGCAATTAAGCAGATAATTAGGCAGGCAATTAGGCAGATAATTAAGCAGGCAATTAGGCAGTTAATTAGGCGGTCAATTAGGCAGGCAATTAGGCAGTTAATTAGGCGGTCAATTAGGCAGGCAATTAGGCAGTTAATTAGGCTGGAAATTAAGCAGACTATTAGGCAGTTAATTAGGCAGGCAATTAAGCAGATGATTAGGCAGGCAATTAGGCAGATAATTAAGCAGGCAATTAGGCGGTCAATAAGGCAGGCAATTAGGCAGTTAATTAGGCAGTTAATTAGGCAGGCAATTGGGCAGTTAATTAGGCAGTTAATTAGACAGGCAAATTGGCATTTAATAAGGAAGTTAATTAGGCAGGAAATTAAGCAGATAATTAGGCAGGCATGTAGGCAGGCAATAAGGCAGGCAATTAGGCAGTTAATTAGGCAGGCAGTTAGGCAGGCACTTAGGCAGTTAATTAGGCAGTTAATTAGGCAGGCAATTGGGCAGTTAATTAGGCAGGTAATTGGGCAGGCAATAAGGCAGATAATTAGACAGGCAATTAGGCAGTAAAATTGGGCAGGGTATTAAGCAGGCAATTAGGCAGACACTTAGGCAGTTAACTAGGCAGTTAATTAGGCAGGCAATTGGGCAGTTAATTAGGCAGTTAATTAAGCAAGCAATTGGGCAGTTAATTAGGCAGTTTATTAGGCAGGCAATTAAGCAGATAATTAGGCAGGCAATTAGGCAGGCATTTAGGCAGGCAAATAGGCAGTTAATTAGGCAGGCAATTAGGTAGATATATGAGAAGGCAATCAGGCAGTTAATCAGGCAGGCAATTAGGCAGGCACTTAGGCAGTTAATTAGGCAGGCAATTAGGCAGTTAATAAGGCAGTTAATTAGGCAGGCAATTAGGCAGATAATTAGGCAGGCAATTAGGCTGGCAATTAGGCAGTCAATTAGGCAGTTAATTAGGCAGGCAATTAGGCAGATAATTAAGCAGGCAATTAGGCAGTTTATTAGGCGGTTAATTAGACAGGCAATTAGGCATTTAATTAGGCAGTTAATTAGACAGGCAAGTGTGCAGTTATTTAGGTAGTTAATTAGGCAGGCAATTAGGCAGGCAATTAGGCAGTTAATTAGGCAGGCAATTAGGCACATAATAAAACAGGCAATTAGGCAGTTAATTAGGCAGGCAATTTGGCAGGCAATTAGGAAGTAAATTAGGCTGGCAATTAGGCAGGCAATTAAGCAGGCAATAAGGCGGGCAATAAGGCAGTTTATTAGTCAAGCAATTAGGCAGGCAATAAGGCAGGTAATTTAGCAGGCAATTATGCAGTTATTAGGCAAGCAATTAGGCAAGCAGGCAATTAGGCAAGCAGGCAAATAAGCAGGCAATTAAGCAGTTAATTAGGAAGGCAGGCTATTTGGCAGGTTATTAGGCAGGCTATAAGGCAGTTAATTAGGCGGTCAATTAGGCAGGCAATTGGTCAGTTAATTAAGCAGTTAATTAGGCAGGCAATTAAGCATATAATTAGGCAGTTAATTAGGCAGGCAATTAAGCAGATGATTAGGCAGGCAATTAGGTAGATAATTAAGCAGGCAATTAGGCAGTTAATTAGGCGGTTATTAGGCAGGCAATTAGGCAGTTAATTAGGCAGTTAATTAGGCAGGCAATTATGCAGTAGATTAGGCGGTTAATTAGACAGGCAATTAGGCATTTAATTAGGCAGTTAATTAGGCAGGCAATTGTGCATTTAATAAGGTAGTTAATAAGGCAGGCAATTAGGCAGGCAATTAGGCATTTCATTAGGCAGGCAATAAGGCAGATAATTAAGCAGGCAATCAGGCAGTTAATTAGGCAGGCAATTAGGCAGACACTTAAGCAGTTAATTAGGCAGTGAATTAGGCAGGCAATTTGGCAGTTAATTAGGCAGTTAATTAGGCAGGTAATTAGGCAGGCAATTGGGCAGTTAATTAGGCACTTAATTAGGCAGGCAATTAAGCAGATAATTAGGCAGTTAATTAGGCCAGCAATTAAGCAGATATTTAGGCAGGCAATTAGGCAGATAATTAAGCAGGCAATTAGGCAGTTAATTAGGCGGTCAATTAGGCAGGCAATTGGGCAGTTAATTAGGCAGTTAATTAGGCAGGAAATTGGGCAGTTAATTAGGCAGTTAATTAGGCAGGCAATTAAGCAGATAATTAGGCAGTTAATTAGGCTGGCAATTAACCAGATAATTAGGCAGGCAATTAGGCAGATAATTAAGCAGGCAATTAGGCAGTTAATTAAAAGGTCAAAAAGGCAGGCAATTAGGCATTTAATTAGGCAGTTAATTAGGCAGGCAATTGTGCAGTTAATTAGGCAGGCCATTGGGCAGGCAATAAGGCAGTTAATTAGACAGGCAATTAGGCAGGCAATTGGGAAGGCAATAGAGCAGGCAAATAGGCAGGCAATAAGGCAGTTAATTTGACAGGCAATTAGGCAGGTAATTAGGTAGTAATTAGGCAAGCAATTAGGCAGGCAGGCAATTAGGCAGGCAGGCAATTAGGCAGGCAGGCAATTAGGCAGGCAGGCAATTAGGCAGGCAATTAAGCAGTTTATTAGGAAGGCAGTAAAATTGGCAGGTAATAAGGCAGGCAATTAGGCAGGCTATTAGGCAGATAATTAGGCAGGCAATTAGGCAGGCAATTAGGCACCTAATTAGGCGGTCAATTAGGCCGGCAATTGGGCAGTTAATTATGCAGTTAATTAGGCTGGCAATTGGGCAGTTAATTAGGTAGTTAATTATGAAGGCAATTAGGCAGATATTTAAGCATTTAATTAGGCAGGCAATAAAGCAGATAATTAGGCAGGCACATAGGCAGTTAATTAGGCAGGAAATTAGGCACATAATAAGGCAGGCAATTAGGCAGTTAATTAGGCAGGCAATTAGGCAGGCAATTAGGAAGTAAATTAAGCTGGCAATTAGGCATGCAATTAAGCAGGCAATTAGGCAGGCAATAAGGCAGTTTATTAGTCAAGCAATTATACAGGCAATTAGGCAGGTAATTAAGCAGGCAATTATGCAGTTATTAGGCAATGAATTAGGCAAACAGGCTATTAGGCAAGCAGGCAAATAAGCAGGCAATTAAGCAGTTAATTAGGCAGGCAGGCAATTTGGCAGGTTATTAGGCAGGCTATTAGGCAGTTATTTAGGCGGTCAGTTAGGCAGGCAATTGGGCAGTTAATTAGGCAGTTAATTAGGCAGGCAATGGGCAGTTAATTAGGCAGGCAATTAAGCAGATAATTAGGCAGTTAATTAGGCAGGCAATTAAGCAGATAATTAGGCAGTCAATTAGGCAGATAATTAAGCAGGCAATTAGGCAGTAAATTAGGCGGTCAATTAGGCAGGCAATTAGGCAGTTAATTAGGAAGGCAGTTAGGCATTTAATTAGGGAGTTAATTAGGTAGGCAATTGTGCAGTTAATTAGGTAGTTAATTAGACAGGCAATTAGACATTTAATTAGGCCGTTAATTAGGCAGGCAAGTGTGCAGTTAATTAGGTAGTTAATTAGGCAGGCAATTAGGCAGGCAATTAGGCAGTTAATTTGCAGGCAATTAGGCAGATAATTAAGCAGGCAATCAGGCAGTTAATTAGGCAGGCAATTAGGCAGGCACTTAGGCAGTTAATTAGGCAGGCAATTAGGCACATAATAAGGCAGGCAATTAGGCAGTTAATTAGGCAGGCAATTAGCCAGGCAATTAGGAAGTTAATTAGGCTGGAAATTAGGCAGGCAATTAAGCAGGCAATAAGGCAGGAAATAAGGCAGTTTATTAGTCAAGCAATTAGGCAGGCAATTAGACAGGTAATTTTGCAGGCAATTATGCAGTTATTAGGCAAGCAATTAGGCAAGCAGGCTATTAGGCAAGCAGGCAAATAACCAGGCAATTAAGCAGTTAATTAGGCAGGCAGGCAATTTGGCAGGTAATTAGGCAGGCTATTAGGCAGTTAATTAGGCGGTCAATTAGGCAGGCAATTGGTCAGTTAATTATGCAGTTAATTAGGCAGGCAATTTGGCAGTTAATTAGGCAGTTAATTAGGCAGGCAATTAAGCAGATAATTAGGCAGTTAATTAGGCAGGCAATTAAGCAGATAATTTTGCAGTCAATTAGGCAGATAATTAAGCAGGCAATTAGGCAGTTAATTAGGCGGTCAATTAGGCAGGCATTTGGCAGTTAATTAGGCAGTTAATTAGGCAGGCAATTGGGCAGTTAATTAGGCAGGCAATTAGGAAATAATTAGGCATTTAATTAGGCAGGCAATTAAGCAGATAATTAGGCAGGCAATTAGGCAGATAATTAAGCAGGCAATTAGGCAGTTAATTAGGCAGGCAATAAGGCAGATAATAAAGCAGGCAATCAGGCAGTTAATTAGGCAGGCAATTAGGCAGACACTTAAGCAGTTAATTAGGCAATGAATTAGGCAGGCAATTTGGCAGGTAATTAGGCAGTTATATAGGCAGGCAATTAAGCAGATAAATAGGCAGGCAATTAGGCAGGTAATTAGGCAGATAATTAAGCAGGCAATTAGGCAGTTAATTAAGCGGTCAATTAGGCAGGCAATTGGGCAGTTAATTAGGCAGGCAATTAGGCAGGCACTTAGGCAGTTAATTAGGCAGGCAATTAGGCACATAATAAGGCAGGCAATTAGGCAGTTAATTAGGCAGTTAATTAAGCATATAATTAGGCAGTTAATTAGGCAGGCAATTAAGCAGATGATTAGGCAGGAAATTAGGCAGATAATTAAGCAGGCAATTAGGCAGTTAATTAGGCGGTTATTAGGCAGGCAATTAGGCAGTTAATTAGGCAGTTAATTAGGCAGGCAATTAGGAAGTTAATTAGGCGGTTAATTAGACAGGCAATTAGGCATTTAATTAGGCAGTTAATTAGGCAGGCAATGGTTCAGTTAATTAGGCAGTTAATTAGGCAGGCAATTAAGCATATAATTAGGCAGTTAATTAGGCAGGCAATTAAGCAGATGATTAGGCAGGCAATTAGGCAGATAATTAAGCAGGGAATTAGGCAGTTAATTAGGCGGTTATTAGGCAGGCAATTAGGCAGTTAATTAGGCAGTTAATTAGGCAGGCAATTAGGAAGATAATTAGGCGGTTAATTAGACAGGCAATTAGGCATTTAATTAGGCAGTAAATTAGGCAGGCAATTGTGCATTTAATAAGGTAGTTAATAAGGCAGGCAGTTAGGCAGGCAATTAGGCATTTAATTAGGCAGGCAATAAGGCAGATAATAAAGCAGGCAATCAGGCAGTTAATTAGGCAGGCAATTAGGCAGACACTTAAGCAGTTAATTAGGCAGTGAATTAGGCAGGCAATTTGGCAGGTAATTTGGCAGTTAATTAGGCAGGCAATTGGGCAGTTAATTAGGTAGTTAATTAGGCAGGCAATTAGGCAGGCAATTAGGCAGTTAAATAGGCAGGCAATAAGGGAGATAATTAAGCAGGCAATCAGGTTGTTTATTAGGAGGTCAATTAGGCAGGAAATTAGGCAGTTAATTAGGCAGTTAATTAGGCATGCAATTAGGCAGATAATTAGGCAGGCAATTAGGAATTTAATTAGGCGGTTAATTAGACAGGCAATTAGGCAGTTAATTTGGCGGTCAATTAGGCAGGCAATTGGTCAGTTAATTAGGCAGTTAATTAGGCAGGCAATCAAGCATATAATTAGGCAGTTAATTAGGCAGGCAATTAAGCAGATTATTAGGCAGGCAATTAGGCAGATAATTAAGCAGGCAATTAGGCAGTTAATTAGGCGGTTATTAGGCAGGCAATTAGGCAGTTAATTAGGCAGTTAATTAGGCAGGCAATTAGGAAGTTAATTAGGCGGTTAATTAGACAGGCAATTAGGCATTTAATTAGGCAGTTAATTAGGCAGGCAATTGTGCATTTAATAAGGTAGTTAATAAGGCAGGCAATTAGGCAGGCAACTAGGCATTTAATTAGGCAGGCAATAAGGCAGATAATAAAGCAGGCAATCAGGCAGTTAATTAGGCAGGCAATTAGGCAGACACTTAAGCAGTTAATTAGGCAGTGAATTAGGCAGGCAATTTGGCAGGTAATTAGGCAGTTAATTAGGCAGGCAATTGGGCAGTTAATTAGGTAGTTAATTAGGCAGGCAATTAGGCAGGCAATTAGGCAGTTAATTAGGCAGGCAATAAGGCAGATAATTAAGCAGGCAATCAGGTTGTTTATTAGGAGGTCAATTAGGCAGGAAATTAGGCAGTTAATTAGGCAGTTAATTAGGCAGGCAATTAGGCAGATAATTAGGCAGGCAATTGGGCAGTTAATTAGGCAGTTTATTAGACAGGAAATTAGGCATTTAAATAGGCAGTTAATTAGGCAGGCAATTGTGCAGTTAATCAGGTATTTAATTAGGCGGGCAATTAGGCATTTAATTAGGCAGGCAATTAGGCAGATAATTAAGCAGGCAATCAGGCAGTTAATTAGGCAGGCAATTAGGCAGGCAATTAGGCAGGCAATTAGGCAGTTAATTAGGCAGTTAATTAAACAGGCAATTGGGCAGTTAATTAGACATGCAAATAGGCATTTAATTAGTCAGTTAATTAGGCAGGCAATTGTGCAGTTAATTAGGTAGTTAATTAGGCAGGCAATTAGGCAGGCAATTAGGCAGTTAATTAGGCAGGCAATAAGGCAGATAATTAAGCAGGCAATCAGGTTGTTTATTAGGAGGTCAATTAGGCAGGAAATTAGGCAGTTAATTAGGCAGTTAATTAGGCAGGCAATTAGGCAGATAATTAGGCAGGCAATTGGGCAGTTAATTAGGCAGTTTATTAGACAGGCAATTGTGCAGTTAATTAGGTATTTAATTAGGCGGGCAATTAGGCAGTTAATTAGGCAGGCAATAAGGCAGATTATTAAACAGGCAATCAGGCAGTTAATTAGGCAGGCAATTAGGCAGGCAATTAGGCAGGCAATTAAGCAGGCAATTAGGCAGGCAATTAGGCAGTTAATTAGGCAGTTAATTAGACAGGTAATTAGGCATTTAATTAAGCAGTTAATTAGGCAGGCAATTAAGCAGATAATAAGGCATTTAATTAGGCAGGCAATTAAGCAGATAATTAGGCAGGCAATTAAGCAGTTAATTAGGCAGGCAATAAGGCAGGCAATTAGGCAGTTAATTAGGCAGTTAATTAGGCAGGCAATTAGGCAGTTAATTAGGCGGTCAATTAGGCAGGCAATTAAACAGTTAATTAGGCAGTTAATTAGGCAGGCAATTGGGCAGTTAATTAGGCAGTAAATTAGACAGGCAATTAGGCAGTTAATTAGGTGGTCAATTAGGCAGGCAATTGGGCAGTTAATTAGGCAGTTAATTAGGCAGGCAATTGAGCAGTTATTAAGGCAGTTAATTATTCAATCAATTAAGCAGATGATTAGGCAGTTAATTAGGCAGGCAATTAAGCAGATAATTAGGCATGCAATTAGGCAGATAATAAGGCAGGCAATTAGGCAGTTGATTAGGCAGTCAATATTGCAGGCAATTAGGCAGTTAATTAGGCAGTTAATTAGGCAGGCAATTGGGCAGTTAATTAGGCAGTTAATTAGACAGGCAATTAGGCATTTAATTAGGCAGTTAATTAGGCAGGCAATTAAGCAGATAATTAGGCAGGCAATTAGGCAGGCAATTAAGCAGGCAATTAGGTAGGCAATTAGGCAGATATATGAGAAGGCAATCAGGCAGTTAATTAGGCAGGCAATTAGGCAGGCACTTAGGCAGTTAATTAGGCAGGCAATTGGGCAGTTAATTAGGCAGTTAGTTAGGCAGGCAATTGGGCAGTTAATTAGGCAGTTATATAGGCAGGCAATTAAGCAGATAAATAGGCAGGCAATTAGGCAGGCAATTAGGCAGGTAATTAGGCAGATAATTAAGCTGGCAATTAGGCAGTTAATTAAGCGGTCAATTAGGCAGGCAATTGGGCAGTTAATTAGGCAGGCAATTAGGCAGGCACTTAGGCAGTTAATTAGGCAGGCAATTAGGCACATAATAAGGCAGGCAATTAGGCAGTTAATTAGGCTGGCAATTAGGCAGGCAATTAGGAAGTAAATTAGGCTGGCAATTAGGCAGGCAATTAAGCAGGCAATAAGGCAGGCAATAAGGCAGTTTATTAGTCAAGCAATTAGGCAGGCAATTAGGCAGGTAATATAGAAGGCAATTATGCAGTTATTAGGCAAGCAATTAGGCAAGCAGGCAATTAGGCAAACAGGCAAATATGCAGGCAATTAAGCAGTTAATTAGGCAGGCAGGCAATTTGGCAGGTAATTAGGCAGGCTATTAGGCAGTTAATTAGGCAGTCAATTAGTCAGGCAATTGGTCAGTTAATTAAGCAGTTAATTAGGCAGGCATTTGGGAAGTTAATTAGGCAGTTAATTAGGCAAGCAATTAAGCAGATAGTTAGGCAGTTAATTAGGCAGGCAATTAAGCAGATCATTTGGCAGTCAATTATGCAGATAATTAAGCAGGCAATTAGGCAGATAATTAGGCAGTCAATATTGCAGGCAATTAGGCAGTTAATTAGGCAGTTAAGTAGGCGGTCAATTAGGCAGGCAATTAGGCAGTTAATTAGGCAGTTAATTAGGCTGGAAATTAAGCAGACTATTAGGCAGTTAATTAGGCAGGCAATTAAGCAGATGATTAGGCAGGCAATTAGGCAGATAATTAGGCAGTTAATTAGGCAGGCAATTAAGCAGATAATTAGGCAGGCAATTAGGCAGGCAATTAAGCAGGCAATTAGGCAGGCAATTAAGCAGGCAATTAGGCAGATATATGAGAAGGCAATCAGGCAGTTAATTAGGCAGGCAATTAGGCAGGCACTTAGGCAGTTAATTAGGCAGGCAATAAGGCAGATAATAAAGCAGGCAATCAGGCAGTTAATTAGGCAGGCAATTAGGCAGAGACTTAAGCAGTTAATTAGGCAGTGAATTAGGCAGGCAATTTGGCAGGTAATTAGGCAGTTAATTAGGCAGGCAATTGGGCAGTTAATTAGGTAGTTAATTAGGCAGGCAATTAGGCAGGCAATTAGGCAGTTAAATAGGCAGGCAATAAGGCAGATAATTAAGCAGGCAATCAGGTTGTTTATTAGGAGGTCAATTAGGCAGGAAATTAGGCAGTTAATTAGGCAGTTAATTAGGCAGGCAATTAGGCAGATAATTAGGCAGGCAATTGGGCAGTTAATTAGGCAGTTTATTAGACAGGAAATTAGGCATTTAAATAGGCAGTTAATTAGGCAGGCAATTGTGCAGTTAATTAGGTATTTAATTAGGCGGGCAATTAGGCATTTAATTAGGCAGGCAATTAGGCAGATAATTAAGCAGGCAATTAGGCAGTTAATTAAGCGGTCAATTAGGCAGGCAATTAAGTGGTCAATTAGGCAGGCATTTGGGCAGTTAATTAGGCAGGCAATTAGGCAGGCACTTAGGCAGTTAATTAGGCAGGCAATTAGGCACATAATAAGGCAGGCAATTAGGCAGTTAATTAGGCAGGCAATTAGGCAGGCAATTAGGAAGTAAATTAGGCAGTTAATTAGGCAGGCAATTGTGCATTTAATAAGGTAGTTAATAAGGCAGGCAATTAGGCAGGCAATTAGGCATTTAATTAGGCAGGCAATAAGGCAGATAATAAAGCAGGCAATCAGGCAGTTAATTAGGCAGGCAATTAGGCAGACACTTAAGCAGTTAATTAGGCAATGAATTAGGCAGGCAATTTGGCAGGTAATTAGGCAGTTATATAGGCAGGCAATTAAGCAGATAAATAGGCAGGCAATTAGGCAGGTAATTAGGCAGATAATTAAGCAGGCAATTAGGCAGTTAATTAAGCGGTCAATTAGGCAGGCAATTGGGCAGTTAATTAGGCAGGCAATTAGGCAGGCACTTAGGCAGTTAATTAGGCAGGCAATTAGGCACATAATAAGGCAGGCAATTAGGCAGTTAATTAGGCAGTTAATTAAGCATATAATTAGGCAGTTAATTAGGCAGGCAATTAAGCAGATGATTAGGCAGGAAATTAGGCAGATAATTAAGCAGGCAATTAGGCAGTTAATTAGGCGGTTATTAGGCAGGCAATTAGGCAGTTAATTAGGCAGTTAATTAGGCAGGCAATTAGGAAGTTAATTAGGCGGTTAATTAGACAGGCAATTAGGCATTTAATTAGGCAGTTAATTAGGCAGGCAATTGTTCAGTTAATTAGGCAGTTAATTAGGCAGGCAATTAAGCATATAATTAGGCAGTTAATTAGGCAGGCAATTAAGCAGATGATTAGGCAGGCAATTAGGCAGATAATTAAGCAGGGAATTAGGCAGTTAATTAGGCGGTTATTAGGCAGGCAATTAGGCAGTTAATTAGGCAGTTAATTAGGCAGGCAATTAGGAAGATAATTAGGCGGTTAATTAGACAGGCAATTAGGCATTTAATTAGGCAGTAAATTAGGCAGGCAATTGTGCATTTAATAAGGTAGTTAATAAGGCAGGCAGTTAGGCAGGCAATTAGGCATTTAATTAGGCAGGCAATAAGGCAGATAATAAAGCAGGCAATCAGGCAGTTAATTAGGCAGGCAATTAGGCAGACACTTAAGCAGTTAATTAGGCAGTGAATTAGGCAGGCAATTTGGCAGGTAATTTGGCAGTTAATTAGGCAGGCAATTGGGCAGTTAATTAGGTAGTTAATTAGGCAGGCAATTAGGCAGGCAATTAGGCAGTTAAATAGGCAGGCAATAAGGGAGATAATTAAGCAGGCAATCAGGTTGTTTATTAGGAGGTCAATTAGGCAGGAAATTAGGCAGTTAATTAGGCAGTTAATTAGGCAGGCAATTAGGCAGATAATTAGGCAGGCAATTAGGAATTTAATTAGGCGGTTAATTAGACAGGCAATTGGGCAGTTAATTTGGCGGTCAATTAGGCAGGCAATTGGTCAGTTAATTAGGCAGTTAATTAGGCAGGCAATTAAGCATATAATTAGGCAGTTAATTAGGCAGGCAATTAAGCAGATTATTAGGCAGGCAATTAGGCAGATAATTAAGCAGGCAATTAGGCAGTTAATTAGGCGGTTATTAGGCAGGCAATTAGG